>NC_058407.1:127629313-127791509 GCF_002201575.2 Neomonachus schauinslandi
GGGAAAAGCAAAGCTAGAGGCATCACAATTCTAGACTTTAAGTTATATAACATAGCTGTAGTAATCAAAACAGTATGGTACTGGCACAACAACAGACACATAGATCAAAAGAACAGAATAGAAAATCCAGGAATAAACCCACAATTATATCATCACTTAAGCTTTGACAAAGGAGGCAAGAATATTCAATGGGAAAAAGACATCCTCTTCAACAAGTGGTGTTGGGAAAACTGGACAGCAACATGCAAAGAATGAAACTGGACCACTTTCTGACACTGTACACAAAAATAAATTCAAAATGGATTAAAGACCTAAATGTGAGAACTGAAACCATAAAAATTCTAGAGGAGAACACGGGTAGTAATTTCTCTGACATTGGCCATAGCAACTTCTTTCTAGATATATCTCCTGAAGTATGGGAAACAAAAGCAAAAATAAACTATTGAGACTACATCAAAATAAAAAGCTTCTGCACAGTGAAGGAAACAATCAACAAAACTCAAAGGCAACCTATGGAATGGGAGAAGATATTTTCAAATGACATATCCAATAAAGGGTTAGTATACAAAATATATAAAAAACCTTATACAACTCAACACTCAAAAAGCAACTAATCCAATTAATAAATGGGCAGAAGGCATGAACAGACATTTCTTCAAAGAAGACATACAAATGGCCAAGAGATACATGAAGAGATGCTCATCATCACTTATCATCAGGGAAATACAAATCATAACTACAATGAGATATCTCACACCTGTCAGAATGGCTAAAATCAACAACACAAGAAACAACAGGTGTTGGCAAGGATGTGGACAAAAAGGAACCCTTGTGTACTCTTGGTGGGAATGCAACGTGGAAAACAGTATGGAGGTGCCTCAAAACGTTGAAAATAGAATTACCATATGATCCAGCAATTGCACTACTGGGTATTTACCCCAAAGGATACAAAAACACTAATTCAAAGGGATACCTGCATACCGATGTTTATAGCAGCATTATTTACAATAGCCAAAATATGGAATCAGCCCAAGTGTCCATCGATACACGCACACACACACACACACAACACACACGGAGGAATATTATTCAGCCATAAAAAAGAATGAAATCTTGCCATTTGCAATGGTGTGGATGGAGCTAGAGAATATAATGCGAAGTGAAATAAGACAAATACCATACGATTTCACTCATATGTAGATTTAAGAAACAAAACAAAGGGGAAAAGAAAAGAGAGAGAGAGACAAACCAAGGAACAGACTCTTAACTTAACTCTGGTGACTCTGCTGGTCACCAGAGGGGAGGTGGGTGGGGGGATGGGTGAAATGAGGGATTAAGGAGTGCACTTACTGTGATGAGCACAATGTGTTGTGTGGAATGGTTGAACTGCTATATTGCATACCTGCAACTAATATAACTCTGTATGCTAACTAACTGGAATTAAAATAAAAACTTAAAAAAAAGTTACCAGGCAGTATTGAAGACCTGGCTTAGATTTGGGACTTTGAGTCTCTGGTAGCACCAATCTTGGCTGATTCTCTCCATGAGGGTAGAAAGTGGTGAATATGGCACTGACCCACAGTCATAGTTTTACTGTGACTCTTGGGAGGAAAATGATGGAACAGATGGGGGGTGTGGTCTGGGCTACATGGGGAAGGAAGTAGAGAGAAGGGCACTCCTCTATAGGGGAAAGGTCAAAGTCAAAGATGAAGAATCACAGAATGGGGGTCCTGGGGGCTGGACTTTAAAACATATAGTGATGTCTGCGCTCCCACTCAATTCTAATATACAGCCAGGGTTGAAAACCACTGAAGGCAGAGAACAAATGTATCAGATTGACCACATTAAAACTTGGCACGCTGCTCAAATAGTGAGCCTTAAGCTGTTCCAATGGCTTATTTTTCTGATGCAACACGCTAAGCTTTATTGAAGGAATAAGCTCATATATGTATAAGTGCCTAAAAGAATCTTCAATGTCATTATTAAACCAAACCACCAAAAATAATGCAGGACCTGGAACTACAAAATGAAGCAAAAGGCTTTCAGGTGAAGTGCTTCAGTTTGAAAAGTTATAGGAAAATTTCTCATTTTCAGTTTTTATACCTCTATTTTATGTATTTTAATGCCCATAGTGATGGGCTCCTGGAGATTTGCTCAGGCAGACACACCCCCCCCCCCCCCCCCCACACGTACACACAGTGCAACAGACCCTTGACCATGAACAGTCTAAAAGGTAGGGGGTTATTTTTTTCCTTCTCTTGTTCCATATTATTTTGAAATCTACACCATATTTGGGTTGAAAGAGATGTTCTATATATTTTTCAGTAAGCGGTAGATCCTGTTTACTGAATAAATGCTCAATCAGCATGTGTCAGTTTAAACTTCCTCATGCTATCTCCCCGATTCAAATTTGATAATACAGATCTTTAAAGATATACCTTTTAATGAAGTGTTATCATGCTGCTAAATTTTCTTCTACTGTATAGAAATTAAAAGCAACATTTCTCTGGCCTAGAGCTAACTTTTTATGACTCCCTTGGTACTCTCTTTTTTTATCTTGATTTTTTAAGATGTTCAAATAAGTGAGTTTTCTTTTTGCTTGACACATTTTCACATATGTTGCCTTGATCTTTCACATCTTTTACCCATATGGGAGACTGCCTAAGAAATAAAGGATCTGTGTTTAATTATCTCCTGGGGACAATTTAAAGGGAAATCCAGAGTTTCTGCTCTGTAGTTCTACCTTAAAGAGGAATAAGAAGCAATGGTGAGTTTATAGCTTTTGGCTGTTGATAGAGATTTCTGAGTTCCCTCTGTGGGAGTACTAATCCCACCTGTTCACTTGGGTACGTCCCAAGCTCATTGATTCAGACCTTAATTTGTGAACATTCACATCAGGGCTGGGCTGACGTATATGGCATGCATTTCACAAAGGTTTGCTTAGCAAATTTGCAAAATATAAAAAAAGATAAAAGAGGGAGTTTGAATTGAGACCAAACTAATTTTATCCAACTTTGCACATTTAACAATTATGTAATGTTTCTATAATTTAGCTTTAATAATTTTAAAGCTGAGTTTTTAAAAATCTAGAATCAGATAGTTGACATTTTACAGTTAAAACTGGACCGAGAGAGCTCAAATGGTTGACCTAAGATCATGCATCTGATTGGGGGAAAACCAAGGTCAGAAGGCAAGTTCGCAGACTCACTAATATGCCATCTTGCGTTTGCGTTTATTCACCAAAAACAGGTCCCCAGAAAACTTCCACTAGTTCGAGTTGTTTCTGTTCCTGGATGTAATAATGCTTCTCATAAAACACATTCTACCATCTAGAACTTTCCCCCCCAATTTCCCTTCCTGTTGGCCAGTCACATTATGAGTGTCTATTCTGCTCTAGTATCAGACGTATCATTGTAAAAGGCTTTCTTATCCACGCAGATAAATGAATCCAGAGAAATGAATAACAGGTTGATGTTCTTAGGAAAAATTCACCTTCCATGTATATGTATTAATCAGGTCTTTTTCTGTTGTAAGAGACTGAAATTGATACTTTTGGCTCCCATCAGTGGGAAGGATACTGGGGCAGCACACAGGATTGAAGGAAGAATTCCAGGAACGAGGGACAGGAATAGGTACTCATATGTCATTTCTGCTTACCTTTGCTTGGCTTCATTCTGTAGGCAGACTCCTGCCAATATCTGGGAAGATGACCACCAGTGGCTGGAGATTTACACTGAATTAGCAACACCACTATAAATGATGGCTTCCAAATCCATTTCTTGAAGCTCAAAAAAAGTCTCTGATGAGTTCTTCCTAGGTCATAAATCCCACTGTGTCCAGAGGAAAATGACACCAAAGTTGTCTCGGATATCGCAAGATGGATCAGAAGTGAATACAAAAGTGAAAAGAGGGGGCACGGAAAAGCTTCATAGAGAGACAGCAACGACAACCACCAAAGTCAACTACATATAGAAGGAGTTACTGATTTGAGGAGCTGGAAGAAGGCTCATCTATTCCCCAGGCGTTATTCCATTGACTTACCTCTTTAATGGAGATATTTGCAAAAATTCAGATGTTCAGTTCCCATCCCAGAGTGACTGAATCAGAATTTCTTAAGTTGGAGCCCAGGGGGAGCTAATTATTGAAATAGCACAGCAGGGGACTCTGCTACGTCTAGTTAAGAACCACTGTTTTAAGTCATTATCATCAGGAGTCTATTTTCTGGGATGGATAACATATCAAGCATTCATCAGCCATCAATATCTTATCATGATTAGTTCAACAGATTAGCCTAATTCATTTAGCTGGATTTCAAAAGCATGAAATATAGGATGAATACAATTTGATGAGGAAGAAAAGAGGAAAGGGGGCTGGCACTAATGGGGCTTGGCCTGGGCTACAGAGAGGTGGGATGTGGCATTACAGTGGGGCCCTGCACAGTTAGAAATGATCTTAAACTCATATTCCAATTTCTGACCACAGTCCATTATTCTAACTCCCTCACGTCCTCATTCTTTGCAACCTCTCCTCAGTCTTAAACATCCAGTTCACGATTTCTCAGTTTTGTCTTCTAAATTTATGCTGGCCTCATTCTACTCTCCCACTAGCCTGGACTGTAGAGCTGATGCAACTCCTTTGTAACTTCCTCCTTTTAGGAGCCCCAGCCCACCAGACCTCAGCCCTTGATCAGTGCCATATTTTGCTTTATTCCCTCCTTCTTGCCAGGTGAGGCTCACTGTTGAGGAAATCGTACAATGACACTCCAAAGTTTTGATTTATTATGCTACCTCTTTATCCTATTATCATTAGGGACTAGGTCATATCTGCCCTGTTCTCATCAAGCCACCCACTCAACCCGCAGGTCCATCATATCCTTCCTTCCCTACTTCACTGAGAAAATTGGGGCCATCCAGCCCACCAACTTGAACATCAAATTTCTCTGAATCTAGATGTGGACCCTTACTTATCACTTTCTCTTTATTCTCAGAGAATGAAGCATTCCTCTTTTTGTTCATGGTAGCATCTCTACACGCTCCTGACCAACAGAACTCTTCCGTGGGTCCTGTTTTCTCTCTCTCTCTCTATTCCTTCTCTTTCTCTTTGTGGGGTACTTGTTGTCTGCCTTCTACTTACACATTGGACCTCGTTAAGGATATATTCATGGTCCACTCATCTCCTCCCTTTAGATTATTGCCTTAGGTGATCTCATATATTCTTATATTTTTAACCACCAAGTTCAGACTGATGATTCACACATATTTCCAGCCCTAGCTTCCTTCTAGATAGTCCTTGCATGTTCCATGGGCATGTCAAACGCAACATATCCAGAAATGACTGTATCATCTTTTCTGCCAAAGCTTTATATTCTCAATCCCAGCTAATTGTACCACACCCTCTCAGGAATTCAAGTTCAGAAAACTTCAAGTTACCTAATGTACCTCTGTCAATCACCTCTGCTCACCTCAACCTCTATATCTAATTGGTTATGAAGTCTTACTGATATCACCACTTAAATATATCTCTAACTTCTTTCCTTCTCTCTGACCCTCTGTAACCACATTACTGGTTCAGACCTTTATCGCCCTTTGCTTGGACAACTGCAGTAACATTACAATTAGTCTCCCTGCTGTTATAAATTGATGCTCTATTCTTCAGCCAGAGTGATGTATGTAAGACGTAATTCTGATTTTTACTCTTTCTGTTTAAAATTTTACAGTGGATTGACATTACCTACTGAATCACCATCTAGTTCCTGATTATGACATAAAAGATCTCCCATGATGTACTAGTCCCTAGCCAGCCACTGTATCACATTTTATGTGCAAGTAACATACAACTGATTGCAGTTCTCTCTATACCCTGTGCTAGCCTCCGTGCCTTGATCAGATGATTCTCCCTTCCTGGAATTCCTTTCCCATGATTTGCTGGACCAATTCTTACTCATCCTTTACAACTTAGCTCAGGAGTCATCTTTTTCAGGAAAATTTGGTTAGTCCTCCAGGTTAGGAGAAGTGCCCCAATTCTGTAGTGTCTCTCCTGATAGATCGTAAGATTATCAGGACAAGAGTCACTTCTTTAACCTCTATCTACATTCTTATTCTGTAGTACAGATGCCAAGTTAATAATTAGCCCTAAGGAGATCCAGAAGAAATGAGTAAATTACATGAACAGATAATAAATAACTGTTTTACTGAGTTGAGGATAATTTGCTGAAATAATTCCAAAAGGAAGTAGTAAGAAATAAGAAGACAAAAACTCCCTGTGCTTACTTTATAATTTTGTTTATAGTAGAGCATATACTTGGTGAGTGGAAGGAATGATGGAGAGGAGAGGGCATTATTAGCACCATAGATGACAGCTATGGGTACAGATACAGACCCTAATAGAAAACAAAATTAGAAAAGAAAAATCAGGACCTGGACAAGGGGAATGGCAGAGGTAGAAAGCTTGTATCAGACAGTCACCTTCTTCAAATCCTCTTGACTTTACTGGTTTCCGGGGCCTTTGGCCACTTCTTCCTGCCTAGTAGTTGCTTCAGTAAACTCTTAAGAGCTCCAACCTGCCAGCACTTTGCATCATGTTCCTACCACATTACTTCTTATCCCCTACCCTCAGGCTTTGCTTTTGATGCTGAGGTGTGAGATGCCCCCATGCATCAAGGATTCGTGATTGCCCCATGGGTATTCATGATTGCCCCATGGATATTTGTGATTGTCCCATGCCCCCTGCATGTGTAGCCCTGGAAGATTGGGGGCAGCTGCTGCATGGACCAAATCTTTGACCAATTGGTTATGGGAACTGGCAGATAAATTTTTACTCCCTACTTCCCACAGATGGATTGTTTGAAGATGAAACTATTCATACAGCCCTTTCAAAGACACCCCCAGGAGACTGAATAATCAATCATGCTGAATACCAAGCAGCAGTCTGCTTACTAACACTCTCTGCATGGGCTGTCTTTTTCTCTGCCTCACTCCCTCTTTCCCTCATCTTGCTTCCCTTGCACTGTACTCCCTAATACAGCAGCATATACTTTTTAATTTATTTTATTATTATTGTTTTAATCCTAGGCTCTGCTCCCTGGGGAACCCAGGATAAGCAAGTTGCTACCAGGTATGGCCCTTGAAAACACACCCTAAGGATAGCATTTTGGAAACTCTTGATTTGGAATTAGCCCTAAGGAGATCCAGAAGAAATGAGTAAATTACATGAACAAGTGGCTTGATCTACTTTGTCATCTACTTCTAAAGTGCTAATACTTGTCCTTCAATTCACACCTATAGCATCATGGTGGTGGTGGTAGGGTTTCGTATGATCAGTTGAATGTGTTGGGGCTGTTTTATAGTTCATTGATAGGTCAGCATGATATATTGATACTAGTATAAATTAGACTAGTGTTACATTTTAGCTCCAATAAAGCATAACCCCAAAAGACAGTGATGAAGGGAAATACACTCACTGAGCAGGACTTCTGGCAGTATATTTAGTTGTTCCTATTAGATTGATGGAGAAGTGGTCTGAGATAGGGATCTATAGGGACCATTGGGAACAGTGAGTGAATTGATTGGTTTTTCGGGGGCTTAGAAGAAAAAATATTGGAAGATCAGGGACAAAGAGGTCTGTGGATGGGCATCTGTGAGTTGGCACGAAACATGCAGGTCTTTGTGTCTCATGGTAATGCCCAAGGGAGAACATCCACTGAATTAGAGGATCTCAAAAACTAGGGAATAGGATGACTCATTCTGTGTACTCAGCCTTTCCATCTTTGGCAGCCCTGGTGCAGGTGTAATGGATCCATGAACAGAGTAGCCATGGTGGCAGGGATGGAAGTTAAACATGAGCCCAACAGCATGGTCTCCCTCTCACCAAGATGCATCTAGATATTGCTACTCCTGACTACCCAGCCTCCCAGAAGCAGAGCTTGATGCTGAGCCTTCCTATGCACCATTACTCGAGGAGCCAGGTCAGATACTAGTGCAGGTCCCTTACACCAGACCCTTCCATCCTGATAGACATAGCAGTTTGTGGTTCACCTTCCTTCTTGTCAGGGCCTCAACCTATTGACCTATCCTATATAAGAACATCTTAGACATATTTTATGACAAAGGAAGTGCAACCACGAGCACACAGCAAGAGAATTCTCTCATTATTCTATATGAATCCTTACCCAAAAGAGCTGGCCTTATGGAGCAAAGGACTGGCCTGTCAAAGGCTCAGCTAAGGCACCAGCTTAGGGGAAACATCCTACAGGTCAGTGTGTGATCCTATATCTATTAGTATACATGCAGTTCTTACTAACCAGTGTCTGATATGTTATGTTCTTAGTAGCTAGAATATATGAGCCTGGGAACCAAAAAGACAGAAGTAGGATTGGCCCCTCTGGCCATCATCCAAAGGCCAAATTATCACATTTATGGTTCTGGCCCCTGCAGTCTTCGTTTCTACTAGGTTAGATGCTCTGGTTTCCAGGATTGGTGGCTGGGACGTCCACCGGGGTCCTTGGTTTCTCAGGTCAGTATGTCAAAAGCCAATAAAGCAGTCCTTGTAAATTGGTAGCTCAATCCTATCATGTGGTACAAGAAGGGGCAGGGAGAGTATGTCTGGAATCCAGGGATAAACTGTAGTGTCTCCTGGTGCTTTCGTGTTTAGTGGGGAGAGAAACAGTTACAGCAACTACAGCCCAACAAGGAAAAGACAACCAGTCCCTCAGCCACGAAGCTTTGGTCAGCCCTCCAGGTAAGCAACACAGACTAGCCATAGTGCTGGTTGAGCATAAGGGAAGTCCAGAACGGGGGGTGGGGAACGATCTATCAGGCTTCAAGACCAACTGCAGGAATGGGGTTGTAGTTGCTTCTGATAGACTCATCTATCTCCGGGGCCCTTGGACCCTGGCTCTGGCTTAGCCACTGCTGCATAACCCGCCCTGCTTGGATTCTGGCCAATTTCCTGCAGGCAACACCCAAGAGCAGACTTTGTCACTGCAGCAAACATCCCTGCCATCATGCCCTGGGCCTTCTATTTTTATAAGAACTGAAGCAAGAGAGGCCTTGAGACTTGCTCATTGCCATGTTTGTGCAACTCAGATGTATGGGGCAGTTATCCCATGAAGTGGAACTTGACTGGTGAGAGATGGGAGCTGGCAGAGAACGTCTTCCTCTCTCCTTCCCCAGACACATGGTCTGGTTACACTTGTTCACATGGCTCCTTGGATGACAGTCCTACGAGATCAAGCACCTAGTGACACTCAGTCCCAAAGTGGCCAGCTTGGTAATGATAACCTGCCCTATATTGGGTCTCATATCCCCTTCTCATTCCCCTTTTCTCTTAATCCCACTTTCCTGGGATTGTACTCTCTAATAAAATATTACACATAAGCTTTTGCCTCAGGCTTTACTTTCTGGGAAGCCTAGCCAAGGCTGAATTGAAATAAGAACGCAGAGATTTGAGGTAGAGTGAGTTTGTACAGAGGAGCTAGAAGCAGATGTTTAGCCGGGCAGCAGGGGAGGGGGGAGAAGTGGGGGAGGGGCCTTTTTTCTTTTTGACTGTTTTCCAATTCAAGACATTTTGAAATACTGGCATGAGGATTTATAATATTATTAAAAAGACATTAGGAAGAGTGGAAAGTAAGATTATGAGACACGTAAAGAAGGGGACCATTTCCTTTGTACTTTGGCCTTGACTCGTCTCAGAAGACATTTTGTGCAGAGCACATGTGCAGTGCAATGTAGTGCCACTCTATTGTTTGATTAGGGTTTATTTATTTTTATTTTTTAAAGGTTTCATTTCTTTATTTGAGAGAGAGAGCACAAGTAGAGGGGAGGGGGCAGAGGGACAAGCAGACTTCCTGCTGAGCTGAGCGTGAAGTCTGACGGTGCTCCATAGGAATCCCAGGACCCTGAGATCATGACCTGAGCCAAAGTCAGACACTTAACTGACTGAGCCGCCCAAGCCCCCCTTTGATTAGGTTTTAATGAGCAATTGTGTTGGAGCCTTGAAATGTTCTGCCACAAGCCTGTGTGTTTATCCCTCTTATGTGGAAGCCCAGGTTAGGCGTGTGGAAATGACTAAGCGTGAGGGCATGGCATGGGATCTGTGCCAAATTGTCAAATGGAATTTGGGTGGGAAGTGTGCCTTTTAAAAACTCCTGTTTGAAAGACGGTTTGATTTGTAATTTTTAAAGGACATGTGATTTCCCTTTCAAATGTGAACCATTGGGGTTTTATTGTCATTGTACACAAGAAAGTGTATCATAAACAACCTCACAGCAAAACATGTTAATCTTCCTGAAGAGTCCCCCTGACATCTACTTTCCTTTTCTTCCCTTTTGAATTTTTACATGACCCCAGAGTGGCTCTGTTACTAATAGGCATGAATGGCTGAATGCACACTAAAAGCATGGGGCGCTGCTAGTCTGTGGGTTACCATTTAAAACTCTTTCAGATAGTAGCACAGCGTGAAATACTAATTCATTACATCCACAATACCATCCATTAGTGCTTTCTCATCCTGGAATTTAAATAGTCCAAAGCTCAGAGAGTCACTAAAGAGAGTAATTAATACAATAGCACAATTCTCCATGGTTCAGGTGATATGATGGACTGGCTTACCTGTCACAAATAAGTATTATAGGAGCCGGTCTCCTTCTGGTTTGCATTTCTAATCAGCCTCCTCCTTCTCCATGTTCCACTGTTCTTTTTCTGGCTGGATTTTATATTTTTGCCGAGTGAGGGTACATTTGACCCTCTGTTCCCGTGATCATGCTTCCTGCTATTTAAAATAGCTCCACAGTTTGAATGGCGGCACCATTGCAAAAACTATGCACAAAAGGGACATGGTTTATAGGTTTGGGTCTCACCTGTCATTATCTACCTTTCTGCCTGCTCTCCCTTGAAGGGGAGCAGAATTTGTCACCCCCAAATATGGCTGTTTGGCATATGGATTATTTTGGACTGATTATTTTTAAGAACTAGCAGACACAGGGAAAACTGACAACCAAGTCACCTTCTTCCAAGAGCTTTTAGATTTATAAGGGAAATCTCCTTTTGTCAGGCTGTCTCCCTCTTTGTACTAGGAAGGGAAGGATGACTAAGTCCCTAGAAACTTCTCAATGGACAAGGCAATGATTTAGATCTCTGCAACAACCTTACTTTTGTTACTTGTTATTTCCTGGTAACCTCTCAGTGACAGGCCTTGCCCACTGGCAACATCTGTCCTTTGTCTCTAGCTGAAGCTGGTGTTAAGGTGATGGCTTGGACCATTTTGGCGAGTTCTTGTTTTCCTGGGTCTCTCCCATGTATACAGGAAGTATGCATGTTATTAAAGTTCTGTTTGTTTTTCTCCAGTTCATCTGTCTTTTTATTACAGAGGAGTCTCAGCCGAGGACCTAGAAGGAAAATTATTTTTCCTCCTCTTCCAATCTGCTTCATCTTCTTTCATATTCAGGGTACAGATTCCTTATAAAAGAGCTATTCAGTCCTAAGACCCTTTGGAGATAGTTTTCTTGACCTAGGAAGCCTGCCAGGTTTTGTGAGCTGCACGGCCTCCCTATCATACTCAAAGACTCTGACACTTTGGGATCTAATTTCTATGCTCATTATCAAATATATCTCATAAGCAACTTCACACAGCTCACTACAAGGGGTATGGTTGCTTTTGTGCAGAGTAAGTGGGGGATTAAAAATCTTTTGCAAATGGTTGGAACTGTTCAAATGACTTATTTGCATAGGAGAAAAACAGGTGCCCCATAAATACAAGTTTGGCCAGCATTTTAAACTTAGCAACACACCTTCCCATGCCTTATCTCATTTGATTCCCACAACTGTTCTCTGAGTTCAACAGGGCAAGTATCATCAGGTATATTTTTTTAACAGACAAACTGAAGCTCAGAGACGTTAGGAGATTGCATATAGAAAATCTTGGATTAAATCTAGGACTTGTAACATTAAGTTTTAATTTCTAATCTGAAGGCCTAAGACTAACCAGAAATGACAGCTCCAAAAACATGGCTGTTTTTCAAATCGTTGTTTTATCCTTCTGGAATTGTTTGTGGGAGAGAGCAGTACATGGTTGTACTCATATAAAAGCCCACTGGCACAGGGTGTGTATCTTATATAGGATATGAATCCAGTATGAGATCTTCCCCCCAAATCTAGAGGTTAGGCTTTCCCAGAACATTCTGGAATGTTGTCTCAGTTCCTGAGCACTTGTTCGAACTCTACTGACATGTAAATATCTAGTCTTGGTGACTCCTCTTCCAGGACTCCAAGTGTCTCTGTAGCTACCATCTATTCTCTCTTATTTCTCTTACACCAATTCTCAGATGAATTTCCTACTTAATATCTCTATCTCCACATCTCTATCTCTTCTAAGTCATGCTTCATATTACTTCCATTTGCCTTCTGCCAGCATGATTCATAGTTAGATGCCGTTACAAGCACTGATTTTCGTATTGCTCAATTCAACTGACACTGCCCAGTCACTCCTTAAATTTACCACAGGGTACACCCATCTGCCTCTTCTTTTTTTTTTTTTTTTTAAGATTTTATTTATTATTTGACAGAGAGAGAATGAGAGAGAGAGAGCACATGAGAGGGGGGAGGGTCAGAGGGAGAAGCAGACTCCCCGCCGAGCAGGGAGCCCGATGCGGGACTCGATCCCGGGACTCCAGGATCATGACCTGAGCCGAAAGCAGTCGCTCAACCGACTGAGCCACCCAGGCGCCCGCCCCATCTGCCTCTTCTTGAAGCATTCTCTTCCTACTTCCATGATGCCTCAGTCTCCCACTTTGGTCCCTACCTCTCTGGTCATTCCTCCTCTGTCTCTTGTTGGATCATCATCCTTCTCTACCCAACCCCTAATGTTGAAATGCCTCAGAGCTCAGTTTTAGAATCTCTCCTTTCACTCCTGATTTTAGGCTGTCTCATCAGTCCCAATGGCTCCATTTATCATCTATATGCTCAGAATTCTCAATTTATATCACACACTCAGATACCTTTAATATTAGAGTTCTCCAGAGAAACAGAATCCAAAAGATACATATGTACACACACACACACACACACACAGGGGAAGACATTTATTATAAGGAACTGGCTCATGGAATTATGGAGGCTGAGAAGCCCACATCTGCCACTGGGAAGCTGGAGACCTGAAAGAACCAATGCCAAAGGTCCAGTTCCAGTCTGAAGACCTGAAAACCAGGAAAGTCAATGGTGTAAGCTCTGGTCTGAAAGCCAACAGGCTCCAGAGCCAAGATCTGATGTTTGGGTTCAAAAGTCCAAAATCATGAAAAAGACCGAGATCCAGTTGAAACTGTCAGGCAGGAGGAGGTACTCTGGCTCATGGGGGGGGGTCAACCTGCTTATTCTAGTCAGACCTTCCATGGATTAGATGAGGCCAGTTCACATTTGGGAAGGCAATTCGCTTGACTCAATTTACCAATTCAAATGTTAATCTCAAACAGAAAACATCCCTACATACACACTCAGAATAACATTTGAACAGATATCTGGGTGCTTAAAGGTCCAGTCAGGTCTACACACAGAATTAACCATCACAACTTTTCAGAAACTTATACATCTGACTACCTAATTACCAGGGCTACTTGGATTTCACAAAGGTAGGTACCTAAAATTTCACCTGTCGAAAAAATAATGTATAGGCTTTTCCTTCAAATTTATCCCCCCACCTCAAATAGTCCTAAAAACTGTAAAATGACACCATCACTCTTTTAACCGCTTAGGTCAGAACCTGAGAGCCGCCTTTCACACCATTTTCCTCACATTTCCCTGAATCATCAATTTCAGCCAATTCCAATTTTGAGGTTTTTGTTGAAGCTCTCTATTTTTTCCCATTTCTATTGTTACTTAATTCAGGTATCGTAATATGTTGTAAGAACTATTGACCAAAATGATGATCTGCAGACTTTGAAATTCCCACCGCCCAAATCCAGACTCCATAAAGCACCGAGGGATTGCTTAAAATGCTCATTAAATCATGTTACCACCCAGCTTAAAATTCTTCTATGGCTTCCCATTGCCCATATGATAAATCCAAACTCCTTAACAAGCCCTACAAAGCCTTGCATGATGTGACCTTTGCCAACATCATTAGCCTTATCTTGTCGATCTTTTTCATTCACTATGCCCTGCTGGGAGTTTTTTTTTCAATTCCTCCCACACAGAGCGTTCTTTTCCACCTCGAGAATATTACAGATACTGTTCTTTCTGCCAGAAACACTCTTGGCCTTTTACTGACTTTGCCCAGACAAGTTCTGTACAGCCTTCAGGACCCAGCTGGCATGTCACTTCCCCTGGGAAATCTTCCCCAGTCCCCTGATTAGGTATACGTGTACTTAAAGCACCTTGTGCTTCTCCATTCCAGCTCCCATCATAGGTATCCTTAATTCACTGCTTTTGTAATTACATTTCATGCCCATCTCCCCTACCAGACTCTAAGTTTTATCCATCTGAATTATTTGCATCTTGTGAGTGATGCAGGGCTCATATAAAGTATGAGTCATTTAATGAATAAATGAATAATGATTTTGTGAGTAAATGAAAGGATGAACCATTGAAATGACTGGCTCTTCTAACACAGTTGGCTACCAAACCAAGTAACAGTAGCAGAATCTCTTCCCCATCCAAGTGTCAGTCTGGATCATGAAGGGGATCCAAAAGGCAGTCACAGATAACTCCTAGCATCCCACATCCTTAGAGATAAAGAGGAGAATTGTGGGAGGTAAAGAGGAGGTCTGGATGTACCAGGGCAGGAAGAGTAAGAGTCAGAACAGTAATAAAAAATGTAAAACCCTGGCTAGTTTAGCTACTATTTCTATTAGGAATAGCACTCTTGGAGTGCCTGGGTGGCTCAGTTGGTTGAGTGTCTGACTCTTGATTTTGGCTCAGGTTATGATCTCAGGGTCGTGGGATCGAGCCCCATGCTGGGCTCTGTGCTCAGTGGGGAGTCTGCTTCTCTCTCTCTCTCTCAAATGAATAAATCTTTACCCCTCCTCCCCTTGTACCCTCTCTCTAAAATAAATAAATCAATCAATCTTAAAAAATAGAAGAAATAGCACTCTCTTTTCTAGAATATAATTTATCTTCTCTGTGGTTTTCCAAAGGCATGCATATCCAGGAAAAACATGGCATCTGATACTGATACTCATTTTTTGGTGAGAAGGGGAAGGTAAACATTTAGACTTTTAAAACCATTGGAAGGACGTTCTATCACAATGATGATTCTCCTATCTGTTGCTAGGGCCACATGGCTCAACTTGGGGGTGACGCCTTGTGTGAGCCATTGTTGGCTGCTGAATGAGATCACTGAGTTTAGGTAATATTCACCGCTTTATGGAGGATGGGTGTGTTAGGCTTGGCTTCTCCATCTATGAGTTCCTATTTCATCTTGATTTCATGGAGTATTACTCTTTGAGATTTGGCTTCAGTGATGAATTTATATGTTGTGCTCAGGCTCAGAGAATGGATGGCAAGAACAGTGTTATGAAGCAATCAAGGATTAGATGTCTCCTATCACAATGAAGCAAAGACCCATGTCAACTAAAGGGAACTCCAGCTTTTGACAAGGTTAAAAACATTCAGAGGACTGTCTGACAGTGAGGCAATAGAGAAAGCTATCTGAGTAGTTTTGTTCAACAACGGCAGTTTTAATCAAAAGATAAATGAAGTTAGAGGACACATTGCATTGATCTTAGGGAAACTGAGAGACGCATATGCCAGGGGAGCAAGAAATGTACAAAACAAAGGAAGAAAAAAGGAGAGACTCTTATTTTGGACTGGGTGGCTTATTGCATTCCACCTTATTAAAACATGCTCGAGTCTGTCAAATATGCAGTGGATGCTGCATTATAATTTTTTGTTTACCACCATGCAATGTCTGAACTATCTTTTCCCATTAAGGTACCAAGGTCAATGATACAGATAATTAACCAACTGATTTAGTGCATTAATTTTCCTTGAAGTTCGAGCATGAGTCTCACTATCCAGCCTTGAGATTCCTACTCCACATAGACACCGGGACAAGGGCTGGCTCCATATGGAACACTGAGGCAATCCACAGCTCAAGTGCTGTCTAGCAGCATCGTGTGTCTACTTAGATGATGATGAATGCTATCTTTGTTCCAGGCAGGAAGATGTCATTATGCTGGCTCATATTGCTGACCTCCCAGGGCTTCCCACTAAGTGTTGCCAAAGGGTTGCGGTGCCGATAATTCCTTACAGAGCTCTGAAGAGAATAAAGCGGAGAGGTAAACCTGATGAAAATTGGATAAAGAACCCAAGGTGAATTGAAGCTTAATATACCAAACAGCAGAGAGCGTGGCAGCTTTCTTTTCCCACCTCTTGTTTTCCGTTCCACAATTGTAGGCAGCACTCCAGCTGTTATTTCTGCCCTCTCAAAGCATTCTTCAGTCACTCATATCCAGTCCTGCACTTCACCTATCAATAAAAGGAACTTGCAATCTTTCAACACAGAGATATTATTTCTGCTTCAACTGATTCCAGGATGCCACAGTTCACAATGAAAATCTGCAGATTGCTGATAGCTCTGTCAATATCATTCAACTGCTAACAACACTTTATTTGTGGTACCTGTAGATAGTGTGTAGGCATCTGAACCCATCAATAAATGGAAAGAAAGTCCTGGGGCTCAAAACAATTTGGTTTTACAAGGAGCCTGGTTTACAAACTTTGCTGCTTCGTTACAGAAGAATTCTTTACAAGTTTTAAAGGATGTACGATGTAATCATCTTCTAACAACTTCAATGGTACGATAGTAAGGGCAAGAACTGTATGCTAAGAGGAGTGTTTGCTGTAATGTATTATTGTTTTGTATCACAGGTGTATATTCAATCCCTTCAAACTATATTTTTAACAATAAGCTTCTGAAGGTTTTAGGAAATAGTTCATAGTCAATCTCACTAGTATTTTTATTCTTAGGCTTTTGAATATCTTTTCCTATGTTTCTTCATCATTTCTTTTTCTTTTTCAGCCATTTTCCTCTTTGATTTTATGGTCTTTCATATACACAGATACATACATACATACACGCATGTGTCTTCATTGCCATTGTTGAATTCACTCAATTCAAAGAAGTTTTGTTTTTATTACAGATACTGACCTTTTGTCTAATGATTAACAAAACTATTGATTCTTTAAGTCAATCTGATTTATAGGGTCTTGATATTCACACTGTTCTAGGATGATGATTCTTAGAAAATTACTAATCATGAATGAATTTCAGTGAAGTGGTAGTACAAGAAAAGAAATATGAAAGAATCAATAAAAAATATCATTTTTATCACTGGTTAATGTAATTGAATCAATATCACTGAGCCATTGAAAGTCAACATATAAGAGAGATATATTCAATAGAAATCTACTTTCTTTGAGATGCCTCTGATGTTCAGTGAAAAATGATTAAACAAGTAGAAAATAAACCTATTTGATACAGTATGGATTTTATAAATCAAGATTTAATATTACTTTAGGAGAAATCAAAATAAATTCTCTATCTGAAAACTATGAGAGTACTATTATTTTCAGGAGACCAAAACAACAACAACAACAACAACAACAAAAAAAGCCGAAAAACAACTCTACCCAAACATAATGACTCCATCCTGAATATCTCATGGTGGGTCTATTAGATACTATGGGCCAATGCTCATAAGCAGAGGTATTTTCTTATTGTATTCCTTATGAATGAAATGATAAAGATAAAATTTCCTTACTACCAAATGCTGTCATGGCAACAGTGACATAACTACCATCATTAGTAATCAGGGAGCTAAGTTTTCTTAAATATTTTTAAATATACACTGAGCACCTTTGAAAGATCTTCGCCATCAGAATATTAAGTGACCTGAGAAGTATAGCTTTTTTCCAAAAGAAACTACCTAGAAATGGAAAGAAACAGCATCAATATTTTTGGTGAAACACTATGTTCCTGGCATGATTTTAGGTACACAGGATACAGAGAAGAAAAAATTATTCTTGATGTTCTATGAAATGGACTCTTCCCAAATAAATATTTACTAGTTTTCTCCAATGATATATCTGTAAAATTATTGTTGGAAGTAGACTCTTTGCCCAGGGAGCATTTTATATTTAACAGAGTTAACACATCTTAATACTGAACAACAGAGAGATGATCATTAGAATGGTAGCCTTTGGTTCTACTGGTTTCTTTGAAAAACTGAAGTAGTGGTTGTTCTTAGTTGCCTACTTAGCATCTTTTCTCTCATTTCTTTTTCCCCAGAGAACCCCAGTTTTGTTAAAGTATCTTCTTCCTTTCCAGTCAACTCAGGTGTCTCAGGTGAGTCTGAATCCACCCACAGTTCCAAGAGTGAGCGTGACTGGTCTGGTTAAGTTTGTAGGAGGGGGTCATGTGATAGAATTTGGCAACAATGGCTTATGGACATCATGCACGTGCAGGATCATCTTAGGAGAGCTCTTCCCTGCTGTCCTGGGAAAGATTACAAAGACGACCCTTTCTCTTTTCCCTTTGAATAATCTGTCCTGTGCAAACATTGGGTGTGGAACTATTGCTTCATCTCAAGACCAGCTGGAGGAGAAAGCTAGCAGACACAAGAAGGCATAACCAAATGAATTGCAGGAAAATGACGTGGCACCAGAAGATTCAGGCAAATCTTGAAGCCTGTCCTATCCCTGCATTTCCAATGTTTTGGGCCAATAAATGCCCTTACTGTTGAAGCCAATTTGAACTGGATTTTCTGTTACTTTCAACCAGAGTCATCCTAAATAATACCTAATATTATCTAAATAATTGGAGTATTAGTAACTATGAAGAAGAGGCAATAGAAGATAAATACCAGTATGGAAGAAATGCATGCTCTAAGTCCCAAGTATCTGGTGAAAATGATCAACAGTTGTATTGATTATCTGCTAATCATCTACTAATTCTTCATATGTCCTAATATGAAGATTTTTAAGACATTTTGAGATTTTATGCCTATCTTTTATCATTCTTTATTTTTTCCTCATTTCTCTTTCAAGTTTTCATCCCAGTATTGGTCTTTTGTAGACATGATCTTGGAATAAATTGGTAGTGACTGATTAGTGTCATTTCTGAACTCAAAGAAGATGGTCTCTGTTCACAGGAAGGAAGTAATCTATTTAAGGAAAGAAATAATCTAAGTTTTAAAACACAATAATAACTAACGTGATACATGAAAAATATCCTTATTGTCGACTGATTGAAGCAGATAGTGTGTGCCTCAGGAACTTGGTGTGGTGTGACTTAAGGCTTTGTGCAGAAGAGAGGGAGACAGAGAGGCTTGGGAATGACAGAGAGTTATTTGGGCCTTCAAAGAACAAGTAGAATTCAAATCTACATTTGGCAAGATGGAAGTCTAAGATAAGACACCTAAAAAATCTAGACTTGAACCTAGGAGCAATAAAAATAGACCTGGGACCAGGCACCCTTATAGCATCAAATTCCGAGATAGCAGAGTTCACTCTGAAGCCATTTTTTAATGATTATGCGCACTTGTGTTTATCACTTGAAGCTGGTCTGGTGTCTTCATGTCTCCTCTAGGACCTTAAAGAACATGAATAAGAACACTTCTGCCTCATCACTGAAATGGTTAATTTAAAATGTTTTTCAAGTCGAATGTTAAAAAAAGCATAAATATCCAAACAACCTTTGTTTATATTTACTTTTATTTTTTTATTTTTTTTATTTGACAGAGAGAGACACAGCGAGAGAGGGAACACAAGCATGGGGAGTGGGAGAGGGAGAAGCAGGCTTCCTGCGGAGCAGGGAGCCCGATGTGGGGATCGATCCCAGGACCCTGGGATCATGACCTGAGCCGAAGGCAGACGCTTAACGACTGAGCCACCCAGACGCCCCTGTTTATATTTACTTCTAATAAGAGCTATAAAACATGTCTCAACAAGCAGCAATTTAATTACATCCATGCATTTGATCTGCAGAATATCCTGTTCATAATAAACCCTTACCTATAAATATACATTGAAAATACAAATTAAGCATCCATGTTAAGCAGTGTGGTCTGTTTTCTAGATGCCCTAAGTTTTGCTCTGGAATTGTTTGTATAACCTCAGGGAGGCCCTATATTCTTTGTATGGTCCATTGCATAAAACTTCAGTTTTAATTTGGGAAGTCAGGGGCATGTGACTACTTTCTCAAGGTAGGAATATCACAAAGAATTTTGTAGCTTCAAGTCAACTGCTCATCCTAGGAGTTTTTCCAAAAGACTTGTGAATTTCTTTATATAAGAAGAGAAATGCTACTCTTGATTGGTTGCCCAGGAATAAAAGCTATAGTCAATCACATGGTGGGCTTCCCCATTGCTGATCACATTTCATTTTGGGGGATGTGTTCACTTTTCATAAGATACTATTTGTTAGCAAATTTCCATAACGTTACCAGTGAGCAAAAGAAGAGGATGTTCTACTACTTCTAAGTGGATAGGATAGGGAGCAATGGTGGAAAGAGTTGGAATTCTATGGTAAAGTGTTTATTGATTTTTTTTGTGAATTACTCTTTTGTTGTAGAATCACACCCACACACATACATACCCATGGATGTGTAAAAACGCAAGCACTCTCTTGTTCTTTGCCCTGGTGTGCACATTCATACACATAGAGCTTTGAAAATTGGAATTCAGTTTTAGTAAGGAATTTTAAAAAGTGTGACCCTCTATTTCCAAAGAGACATAAGCTTCCTATGATATTGGATTTAAATTTTATTTCACATTGTGACATTATATACAAACCCCCTAAATATGCACAAACTCAGACATTTCACTAAGCCATACTTGCCTTTTGAATATGAGATGCAGTCTAATAATTTTTTATTTTATAGTACCTTTCATTGAAAAATAAACAAGGAGGGAAGCCTGGGTGGCTCAGTTGTTAAGCGTCTGCCTTCGGCTCAGGTCATGATCCCAGGGTCCTGGGATCGAGCTCCACATTGGGCTCCCTGCTCAGCGGGAAGCCTGCTTCTCCCTCTCCCTCTCCCACTCCCCCTGCTTGTGTTCCCTCTCTTGCTGTGTCTCTCTCTGTCAAATAAATAAATAAAATATTAAAAAAAAAAGAAAAAGAAAAATAAACAAGGAAAGTTTACAACCCATAACACCGATGGGTCATATCAGTTGAAAAACACTGTCTTTAGGTACATTATGTAATGTTTCTGGACAATTGTAATGCATGTTAACATATTTATGTATTGGTTTGTTAATATGTTAACTAGATTCTCCTAAGTCAGGGATTACTACTAGAATAATTCTGAGACTCAGTATTTCTCAGTGTTTCATTTTTAATGTCATCATGGTAGAAATATTTTGGGGCCAGCACTTTTTCCTCCTGGGTAAGATCAGTAAATTATATAGCCTAAATTCTTCTGGATCTCCAGAAATCTCTTGAAACACAAAGAAACACCAAAGCAGCTTACTTCTGCCATGTCATATTTCTAGAACCAACTTTATTTAAAAGCTCCAGCTGTTCAGATGTTCCTAGTGGCATTTTCCAGTGCAAAGAATATTCCACAACAAGATGAATAGATTAGCAATTGTTGATAGTGACGGAAAACCTCCAGGGAATATCCATGGACTGAATTACAGGACTAGACTCTCTCCCATAAGGAGTACAAGTCAAGTGGAACCAGGATTTGGCACAAGCCCTGTTGTTGGAAATGCTGAAAAGCAACACTTCTCTGCATCCACTTGTGTGTTTTCAGTTAGCACATCAGTAGGTTAGGTAAAACTTCACCTTCATCAATTCAATGACCTAAGCAGGTCATAATTTGTTGTTATATGCACATCTTTTGCAGAAAGGATATTGGTCTGCTTGACTTGGGAATGCATTTTAAACTTTAATCAAACAAGAAGAGGTCAGTAGTGCTTGGCAACAAATGAATACATTAGTGGGGGAAACCACACTGGAGTATTTAACTTCTCACTCAATTTTTTAAAAATTTCCACTCACAAATTGGAAATATGATACATTCATTCATATATATACATCTATATGTGTGTATATACATATAGATGTATATATATATAATCTCCAATGATATATAAGTCAAACTCATTAAAGCATAATAGTAAGCTATGTTTCCAAAACCAGTACAAGATTTGTGCTGATTCATCTCTGTTTTCACCTTACTCCTTCGTGAGCATAGGGTAATAACTAATAAAGCTTAGTCATGAAATCTACAGACCCAAGGAGAGGTAATTTGACAGATCAATATTAAGATTGAGTACAATGCTTTGCCTCATCAGCATGAAGCTCTATTCAAAGGAACTGTGGAAGAAAAAGGCAAAAGGCACCATCTGGATGGAATTAAAAAGTGGCTGATACATATAATGGCTTTGTTAATGGTGGTCTATTTTGCCCTGAAGGAGTTACATTATAATTCTGTTCCTCTCAGAGGCAAATTTGATTCTGCCTCAGGTGCGGGTCTATATCTGAATCAGAATTTTGTTCTTTTACTTTACTATCTCTGGACTAGAGTCCACTGACCATGCTTTAAAGCAAACATCCTCATAGGACACTGGACAGTCACTCCATTTGATATAATTGGCAGTGATACTTTTTTTGGGGGGGGTGGAGGGGCAGAGGAAGAGAGAGAGAGAGAGAGAGAATCCCAAGCAGGCTCCACACCCAGCATGTGAGCCTGGTGTGGGGCTGGATCCCTCAACCCAGAGATCACAACCTGAGCCAAAATCAAGAGTCAGATGCTTAACCGATTGAGCCACCCAGGCACCCCAACAGTGATAGTTATTTTTAAACAAAAGGACAGGGGGAGGGGCTACCAGAAAATCTGCTTTATAAACAGACGGCCAAACCAAGATTGTGGAAAGATTTGGCACAAGCCCAACACTCCAATATGTCTCAGAGAAGGAGATATTGTTAGAACAATGGAATCTTAAGCCTACTGGATTCTATTAAGAGCATAAGGAATATTAGGGATTTCTAGACATCTCTGAAACATTTTGAAATCCTGGAACAATTATTTTGAGAAGTGAGGTTTGTTATTTTCATAGGTCTTTAGATCTGCTTTAACAAAGGGATTTGGATTTTACAGATGCTAGTGTCTAAGTTGGAATAAGAATGGACTGGATTTGGTGACTCTGGGGACCTCACTATCTGCACCCATGGCAACTACATTGGAGCAGTGTCTCACCACATCAGTTTCAAGGACGCCTTTACCAGCTGAGCTTTAATTAATGATAAATCAACAGACAGGTGACAACCATTATATTCTTTCACCTTATCACTGGGGCTAGAATTAGTGACAAAAAGTTTTAATTAAATTTTAACTTCAGGGGCGCCTGGGTGGCTCAGTCGTTAAGCGTCTGCCTTCGGCTCAGGTCATGATCCCAGGGTCCTGGGATCGGGCCCCGCATCAGGCTCCCTGCTCTGCAGGAAGCCTGCTTCTCCCTCTCCCACTCCCCCTGCTTGTGTTCCCTCTCTTGCTGTGTCTATCTCTGTCAAATAAATAAAATCTTTAAAAAAAAAATTTAACTTCATCTAACTTAATTGACTTTATATGAAGATGGAACATACATACATGCATGCACACACATATATTTGCATGTATGTATTTGTTTAGTAATTAAAGTTTTCCAATTTCTTATTTTATACTAGAGAATTGATGGGGAAAGTGATAGTATTTAACCCAAATTAATCCAGTATAAATTTAACCTTCTGCAAGTGTCATTCTCAAACATAAAATACTTAAGAGTGCCTGACACATAGTAAATGTGCAATAAATGTTTGTTAACGATAACAATTTTACTTGTCTCATTTGCCTGCCTTTGTTCAGAATCTCTCTCTACTCTTCTGCACATTTTCCCCATGAGCCTGTCCATGTGATACATTGGCTACAAATAATAAAAGTATTGATCTTTTCAGTGACTTAAGAGAAAGTAATGGCCCTGTTTTTCATAGATCCATTCCATTCATTTCACTTAGGGGTAGGGGTCATATCTACATGCTCCTCCTAATTCCCCAACGCTCCTGTCATGGTCCCCTTTTCTTGTAGGGAATTACCACCACCTTTAATTTAGAACTGTGGGGAAGGTTCATTATAAAACATTTAAAAACATTTAAAAGCATGGAGAAAATATGAAAGTCACTTTAAGTCTCATCACCTATTGATAGCCATAACTGACATATTTACTAATTTCCTTCGTCTTTTTTTAGATGCATAGATTACTTTCAGTCTTTAAAGAATACTAGGGTTGGGGTGCCTGGGTGGCTCAGTCATTAAGTGTCTGCCTTTGACTCAGGTCATGATCCCAAGGTCCTGGGATTGAGCCCCACATTGGGCTCCCAGCTCTGCGGGAAGCCTGTTTCTCCCTCTCCCACTCCCCCTGCTTGTGTTCCCTCTCTCGCTGTCTCTCTCTCTCTCTGTCAAACAAATAAATAAAATCTTTAAAAAAATAAAAATAAAAAAATAAAGAATACTAGGGTTATCCTACCAATGTAGGATTCTTATTCCTAATTTTACTAAGAATAGCAACTCCAAATAAGAATCTAGTGTCTAAGTTGGAATTCCATTCTTATTCCAACTTAGACACTTAGACATTTTAAATACTATTTCATGTCATTAGATATTTTTCAAAACCATTATTTGCAATGACCGCTTAACATTCCTTTCTGTGAATATATCCTATTCAACCTTTTCTTTGCTGTCAGACATGTAGATTGTATCAATATTTTGCTATTATAAATAAATGGTAATATTCTTTGCACACTGATTATTAGTAAACATTGTTGACGGATTCCTCTCACTCAGGTGACATCCACAATTTGATGGATAGGATATGAAGCTGTAATTTAATTCCTTCCTTAGGAGCACTGTCAGCTTGTTGTGATGTGTCTGTCTCATGACACAGCCTAGTGGAGGGCAGCAGAAGGCAACGCACCTTCTGTAATGAAGCCAGCCCTCAGAGCAGCTCCAAGTCGATTTTATATCCAGCCCAAACTTCCCCTAGATCCAGAATCACTTATATTCTATCAGAATAGAACAGCACCAGGCACAGAGTGGGCAGTCAATAAATCCTTGTAAACTGAATATCCAAGCATCTGTTGGACATTTCACTTGGTTGTCTTACAGGCATTTCAAACTTAACACACCCACATGCTAAACTCATAATAACTGCCATGAATCTCCCATAAAACCACAAAACACCACCTATATCTCTCTCCCTCCTCCCCATCTCAGCAAATCGGACCATGACTCACATGTGTCAAACCAGAAAGCAGGGAACCATCCTCCACACGTTCATCTCCCCCACCCCCCCCCAGTAAGTCGCGTTGCTTCCTGTCCAGAACCAGCCCTTCCAACCCATCTTCTCACCACCGCTGCAGCCACCACCCTGGTCCGAGCCACCATCAGTTCACAGTGAACACTTCTTTCTGGTCTTCTCACTTCTACTACCGACCTCTTTCACACAGACATGTTTTAAAATACATTTGTGGCCCTTTGAACATAACATGCGACCTCAGACTCCTTTACCAGGACTCACAAGGCACTACCGATTTGCCCCCTGCCACAGACCATTTTGTAGGTTCTGTGGAGATTCCAACGTGTCCCATCCTCAGGATATCCACTTCCACTGTCCCTTTGTGTTCTGTATTTGTCTTCCCCTTCCCTGTTGCCCTTCACAGAGCTGGATTCTTCTTACACTTCAGGTCTGAACCTATCCCACCTGCTCTAACACCCATCACTCTCTGTCAATGTATTTCCTTCACTGCTTGGACCATCATTTACAAATACATTTATTTTTATTTTTCCTTTGTCTCTCTCACTCAGTGAAAACTACAAGAAAACAAGAGCCATACTACCTTTTTTATTTATAGGGTTTTACTCACTGCCTAGCACAGTGTGTGGCACATAGTGGACCCTTCAGGGATATTTGAAAGGAGAGATATGACCTTAGGATCCATCACTCTGGGATGGTTTGGGGATAACTTAGAATAATCTCCATCTATAGGTTCCCCAGCTTACAGGATCCCAAAGAATGCATCTTTTCCTAGTTGGGCAATCCCAGGAACCAGTTCAGTGTTTTTTCAAAGCTCCCTGAAAGAATTCTATCCCTGAGAAAATTCTTGATGTTTATTTTTTTTTAAAAGATTTTATTTATTTATTTGAGAGAGAGCGAGCACAAAGCAGGGGAAGCAGCAGGCAGAGGGAGAAGCTGGCTCCCCGCTGAGCAGGGAGCCCGATGTGGGGCTCGATCCCAGGACCCTGGGATCATGACCTGAGCTGAAGGCAGACGTTTAACCGACTGAGCCACCCAGGCGCGCCTTGATGAGTGTTTAATAAGTTCAACAAATGGTTTCTAAGCTCTTTCTTCAAGGTGGCCATATCCTACAGCCTGTGTTACACTCTGACTACCCAGCTCTCCCTTAGACATGAACCTAAGTGTTGACTTCTCTCCTACTTCTCATCGCACACCTGGCCGTACCGCTGAGGCAGGGCCTGCTTATAATGATCCCAAGGAGCATGGTTCCGTGGTGATAGTGCACTTATCTACTTTGTTGCCCTTGAGGTGTTTCAATTATCATTGTAATCATTTCATGATATAATTATTTTATTTTATTAATTTTTACTAAGAATAGCAACTCCAAAGCCAATACCATGCAAATCTCCAGTTTTGAGGCCTAAGAGATTTAGTAACAGGTGTAAGAAAATCAAGAAATGGACTCACGGTGATTGCTGGTTTCTGCTGAGTGTTCAGCATAGAGATGACAGAAAGACAGGATTCTCTCTGACAATATGCACTGGGACTTATTTCTTGGGTTTAGCCTCATTCAGAAGCTAAAGTTAAGATAATTCACTTAAATGTCTACAATTTCTGATTTAGAACTCTATCAGATGGCTAATCAATCCCAAAGTGAGGTCACTCTCTCTCTCTCTCTTTTTTTTTTTGGCTGAGCCTATTTAACACAACCTCTTTCTAAGAGGCTGCTAGCACTAGTGAAATTCTTAAATTCTCCATATGCAGAGTGTGATTATAGCACATTTTGCCAAATAAATGCATAATTGAACATTAAACATCGGGTTTTTAAAATCTGTGTCAATATTGTCCACGTTCTCTGTTGTCCTGATTTTCTGCAGATTTACTTGTTGCCCTCAAAGAACACAGATTATTCGGTTTTCATAATAACAAATCCTGCTGCAGGATTTAAAAGTAAGACAGTGAATGAAAGCAGTGAAAGGCAGGACAGCTGATTTGCCTTAGATGAATGGTGAAGATTTAGGCGACACAAGAATTCATGCCCTGGACTGGCCATATAATTAAAATGAGAAATGACACAGGCCGCAGCTAAGCAGTTTGGGGAATTACTAATCAGGCAAAAATGCAAAATAGGGACACTATTGTTT
The DNA here is from genome assembly GCF_002201575.2 of Neomonachus schauinslandi. Classification (NCBI taxonomy): domain Eukaryota; kingdom Metazoa; phylum Chordata; class Mammalia; order Carnivora; family Phocidae; genus Neomonachus; species Neomonachus schauinslandi. Next base: position 127,656,716 of record NC_058407.1, read on the forward strand.
AGAATGTTCGTTTGCATCTCTATGTCACCCAGTCCAAATGACAGGCAGGAAATAATATCAACAAGATGCAGACAACATTAAAAAATGTTTAACCCTCCTGTAGCACAACATGGATGGGAAGAACAGATTATCAGTCTCGTTCAAGTACAGGAGTATTGAGGATTTACCGAGGAGTATGTGACTTACCCAAAGATACCTACGTCAAGGTGGAAGATAGGGAGTGTTGATGATCAGCTAGTTCCCTGGTCTCTTTAGAGGGGTCATCCTCCATTAGACAGACATGAGCAGAAAAGAATCCACAAGTAGTGAAGCAGAACGAAGGTAGGTGGTCTTTGCGGGGATAGATATACCCACTGGAGGGGAATGGAACTGGTTTACAATTATACTAACTATTGGCAAGCAATAGTTAAACACAATGCACAACTCAAACCCCCAGGAGGAAGCATGCTGCTTTGCTGGGAAGGATCTGCCAAGTTCTCTACTTCAAAGAGAGCTCAGTAGGGGTGCAGACGAAGGGAAGAATTTGGATGAACATGTGAAAATGTTTACATGGATCTAGGAGAAGAGATTGAACAAATTCACATGGACTAGAAAACCATACAAAGAGATATGAGTCAAGAAAGGAAAATGATTCAGTGAGCGAGCCAGGTGCTGAAGCAGCAGTTTTGACCAACAGAATGTTATTGTGCACATGAGTCCTAACGCCGGTCCTCTAACTTCTTGCTTGTTGAGTGATGATGGAAAAAAAATCACAAGTAGGCCATGTCCGCAAAACAGGCCTCTTTGCAAATGTCTCTTCAGTTTTTATCAGAGGTTGTTTTTTTTTTCCCCCTATAGCTTTACATGGCATAGTTTTGACGGATTTGACAGCAAGCACATTCTGCATATCTTTTAGGGAAGGAGCTTTTCCCACAGGAATAAACTAACAGTCATGTCTCTGAGTTGGCTTTTCTGAGTCTTGACGCTCTGATTATGTCCAGGACGTCTGGCTATGCATGGACTGTTTTGCAAACCTCATTTGTGAACCCCACATGCCAGGAAAGTTTGGTAAAATGGAAACAGGGGAAGGTTGCTAACTGGCTTCTGGTTTAGGTAGAGAGTGGATTTAGGCAGGAAGAGATCCTGCCTCTTCACACAGAGCTTCCCTGTGACTTACAGATCTTGGTCCTATAGTCAGAACACGAGGGAGAAAAAAATTAATGGCAGTATTGGCTAATTTAATGTCAGATTGGAAAGGGCCCAATTCAGATACTCAATGGATGCTTGCTGAAAAAAATAGGAGAATCATTTTTCTAGTATGACAGGGACAGATATAAACATATGTTTTGAAGTAAAAAAAAATGCAATGTCTTTTCATTGCAGAGGCTTTTGGTAATTGGCATGGAGGGTGGGACATACATTCTTGGTTGGACAGGACGAGGTATGTGGGCCACCCACAGTGGTGTTCACTTGCTAGAGATGTCTGGGATGGCACAGGATCAATATAATCACTTGTGTCAACTTTTCCTTAATTGGGAACAAGTAGATATCATAGGGAATTGCTTTGTAAAAGTACTAGTTAAACATTTTAGAAATGCACTAATATAAATAAGTACTAAATTGCATGTCCTATTACTGCTAATTTATGACCAAAGGATTTCTCCTTGTTTTTGCAAATGTGAATAATTACACCTAACATCTCCAGGCACTGAAATTATATGCATTTGAATGATTTAGGATGTAAAATAACACTGATCATTTTTAAGCTCAATGGGAGAGAAAATATGTGTTTAGAAGAGATTGTGACTTCTAATGCTATTCTCATGGTAAAGGTGGTAGAGTGAGCTAATAACATTTTCACTTCTTTATATGGACTTGAGATTTTAGAGCTTCTTTGAGCAGTTTTGGATCATTTTCACTGCTTCAGATATTTGTAAAACAGTCTTACCAAATTACTTGGAAAAAGTCCACTTACGAGCAAATAGATTAAAAAAAAAACTGTGTAGAACACAATGAGTGTGAAGAAGGAAAAGGGATACTAAGAAAAATTTTACCTCTGTATTTCACATCTTTAACTATCAAAGATGACCAATGATGCTGAACTGGAGTCATTTCACTTCCAGTAGAACCCCTTATTCCCTGTTTTGATTTCCAGGGTTTCAGTTAACCCTAGTCAATGGCATTCTTGAAGTGGATGACCCTCCTTCTGATGTATGGTCAGAAGGTCAATAGTAGTCTAATACTACATCACAATGCTTGCATCAGTCATCTCACTTCATCTCATCATGTAGGCATTTTATCATCATGCATCTTCACAAGAAGGGTGAGTACAGTACAATTATATACTTCGAGTGAGAGAGATTCCACATAACTTGTATTCGTATATTGTTTTAATTGTTCTACCTTATTATTAGTTATTGTTTTAATCTCTTACTGTACCTAGTTTATAAATTAAACTCTACCATAGGTATGTATAGTATATATAGGGTTTGGTATTATTTGTCACTTCAGGCATTCACTGGGGGTCTTGGAATGTATCGCCCAAGGATAAGGGGGGACTACTGTATATCTATATATTTATGCTTCCAGAAATCTATTTTTTCTCTAGTTTCTCACTGGAACATTTGCCTTAAATAGTGTCTTTAAGAGTTTATATGGTCTGGGGGCAGAGCAGGATGGTGGAGGAGTAGGAGACCTGGATTTCATCTGGTCTCAGGAATTCAGCTGGATAGGGATCAAACCATTCTGAACACCTACAAACTCAAAAGGAGATTGAAGAAAGGAATAGCAACAACTCTCTGAACAGAAAAGCGACCACTTTCTGGAAGGTAGGACGTGCGGAGAAGTGAATCCGAGGCGATATTCGGGAGGATAGACGGTGGGGGAGGAGGCCTCCAGCAGCCGCTTCTGGCAAGTGATAGAGCCGTGGAGCACAAAATCGGAACTTTTAGAAGTTGGCTTCGCTGAGGGACTTTGCTCCAGTGGCTAAGTAGGGGGTGGAACCCTCGTGGGACAGTGTGGTCTCAGGACCCTCGGGGTCACAGAAAGACCAGGGGTGCCTGAGTGCGGCAGAGCTCCCAGGTATCGGAGCGGGGAAGCCGGCTGCAGAGACGGAGCTGAGGTGCGGGCTCTCAGCTCGGGGCTGCCATAAACCATGATCCACCAGCAGGGACCCAACAAGCGGCAGATTCGGGGAGACTCCCCTTCCTCCCTTGGGAGGAGTGGCACAGGAGCACACTGGAGGGATCTGCTGGGTTTGGAGACTCCACACGGGGTCGGGTGCCAGAGATAGAAATGCGCGGTCACAGGCCGGGTGAGCACGGAGTGCGGCCGGAGACCGGGGAGCCGGGAGTGACTGACTGCTTTTCTCTGGGGGCTCACTGAAGAGCTGGGCTGAGTTCTTGGCTCCTCCGGGGCGGAGATTGGGAGGCCATCATTTTCACTCTCGGCCTCCAAAGCTGTAGGGAAAGTGTGCAGGGAACAAAAGCTCCCGAGAGCAAACCCGAGCAGATTACTTAACCCGGACTGGACAAGGGCGGGGCAATTCTGCCTCCAGCAAAGACATTTGGGAACCATGGCAACAGGCACCTCCCTCAGAAGATCAGTGAGAACAGCCAGCCAAGAACAAGTTTACCGATCAATGAGAACAGCAGAACTCCAGCGCTAGGGGAATACTGCACGTAGAATCCATGCTTTTTTACCATGATTCTTTAGTCTTTCAAAGTTAATTTTTTTTAACTGTCTTTTTTTTTTTAAATTTTTTTTCCCTTTTTCAACCAGCATCTTATCAATCCCTTTTTTAAAAAACATTTTTATTTTTCATTTTTAGAGTCATATTCTATCCCTTCATAGTAGTTACCCTTATTTTTGGCATATATATATAAGTTGTTCTCTCTTTAAAATTTTGAGATAGTTTCTTCTAACAGATCAAAATATACCCTAAATCTCTAGTGTATGGTTTTGTTCTACTCTCCTGCCTGATCACAATCTCTCTTTTTTTTCTTTTTCTTTTTAAATCCTCTTCTTTCTTTTTTCAAACAACTTCTTATCAATTCCTTTTATAAAATTTTTTATAATTTTCATCTTTATAGTCATATTCCATCCCTTCATCATGTCAACCCTTATTTTTGTACATATATAAGTTTTTCTTTCTTTAAAATTTTGGGAGGCACTTTCTTCTAACCGACCAAAACACACCCAAAATCTAGTGTGTGGCACTGATCTATGCACCAGCCTCATCATATTTGATCATATTCTGTTTTTTTTGTTTTGTTCTGTTTTTGTTTGTTTTTATCTTTTTCTTTTTCTTTTTCTTTTTCCTTTTTCTTTCTTTCCCTTTCTTTTCCCCCGGCTTCAGGTCTTTTCTGATTTGTTTAGAGTATATTTTCTGGGGACATTGTTACCCTGTTAGCATTTTGTTCTCTCATTAATCTATTCTCCTCTGGACAAAATGACAAGACAGAAAAAATCACCTCAACAAAAAGAACAAGAGGTAGTACCGACTGCCAGGGACCTACTCAATAAGGACATTAGTATGATGTTGGATCTAGAGTTCAGAATCGTCACTTTAAAGATACTAGCTGGGCTTGAAAAAAGCATGAAAGTTATTAGAGAAATGCTTTCTGGAGAATTAAAAGAACTAAAATCTAACCAAGTCGAAATCAAAAAGGCTATTAATGAGGTACAATAAAAAATGGGGGCACTAACTGCTAGGATAAATGAGGCAGAAGAGAGAATCAGTGATATAGAAGACCAAATGATGGAAAATAAAGAAGCTGAGAAAAAGAGAGATAAACAACTACTGGATCCAGGGCAGAATTCGAGAGATAAGTGATACCATAAGAAGAAACAACATTAGAATAATTGGGATCCCAGAAGAAGAAGAAAGAGAGAGAGGGACAGAGGTATATTGAAGCAAATTATAGCAGAGAACTTCCCTAATTTGGGGAAGGAAACAGGCATCAAAATCCAGGAAGCACAGAGAACCCCTCTCAAAATCAATAAAAATAGGTCAACACCCCGACATCTAATAGTAAAACTTATGAGTCTCAGAGACAAAGAGAAAATCCTGAAAGCAGCTCGGGAGAAGAGATCTGTAACCTACAATGGCAGAAATATTAGATTGGCAACAGACCTATCCACAGAGACCTGGCAGGCCAGAAAGGACTGGCATGATAGATTCAGAGCACTAAATGAGAAAAATACGCAGCCAAGAATACTCTATCCAGCTAGGCTATCATTGAAAATAGAAGGAGAGATAAAAAGCTTCCAGGACAAACAAAAACTAAAGGAATTTGCAAACACAAAACCAGCCCTACAAGAAATCTTGAAAGGGGTCCTCTAAGCAAAGAGAGAGCCTAAAAGCAACATAGACCAGAAAGGAACACAGACAATATACGGTAACAGTCACCTTACAGGCAATACAGTGGCACTAAATTCCTATCTTTCAATAGTTACCCTGAATGTAAATGGGCTCAATGCCCCAATGAAAAGACACAGGCTATCAGACTGGATTAAAAAACAAGACCCATCGATATGCTGTCTGCAAGAGACTCATTTTAGACCCAAAGACACCCCCAGATTGAAAGTGAGGGGGTGGAAAGCCATTTACCATGCTAATGGACACCAAAAGAAAGCTGGGGTGGCAATCCTGTATCAGACAAATTAGATTTTAAACCAAAGACTGTAATAAGAGATGAGGAAGGACACTATATCGTACTTAAAGGGTCTATCCAACAAGAAGATCTAACAATTGTAAAGATCTATGCCCCTAACATGGGAGCAGCCAATTATATAAGGCAATTAATAACAAAAGCAAAGAAACACATTGACAAAAATACAATAATAGTGGGGGACTTTAACACCGCCCCCTCACTGAAATGGACAGATCATCTAAGCAAAAGATCAACAAGGAAATAAAGACTTTAAATGACACACTGGACCAAATGGACTTCACAGACATATTCAGAACATTCCATCCCAAAGCAATGGAATACACATTCTTCTCTAGTGCCCATGGAACATTCTCCAGAATAGATCACATCCTGGGTCATAAATCAGGTCTCAACCGGTACCAAAAGATTGGGATCATTCCCTATTTTCAGACCACAATGCTTTGAAACTAGAACTCAATCACAAGAGGAAAGTCGGAAAGAACTCAAATACATGGAGGCTAAAGAGCATCCTACTAAAGAATGAATGGGTCAACCAGGAAATTAAAGAAGAATTAAAAAAATTCATGGAAACCGATGAAAATGAAAACACAACTGTTCAAAATCTTTGGGATGCAGCAAAGGCCATCCTAAGTGGAAAGTATATAGCAATACAAGCCTTTCTCAAGAAACAAGAAAGGTCTCAAGTACACAACCTAACCCTACACCTAAAGGAGCTGGAGAAAGAACAGCAAATAAAGCCTAAACCCAGCAGGAGAAGAGAAATAATAAAGATCAGAGCAGAAATCAATGAAATAGAAACTAAAAGAACAGTGGAACAGATCAACAAAACAAGGAGCTGGTTCTTTGAAAGAATTAACAAGATTGATAAACCCCTGGCCAGACTTATCAAAAAGAAAAGAGAAGTGACCCAAATCAACAAAATCATGAATGAAAGAGGAGAGATTACAACCAACACCAAAGAAATACAAACAATTATAAGAACATATTATGAGCAACTGTATGCCAGCAAATTAGATAACCTGGAAGAAATGGAGGCATTCCTAGAGATGTATCAACTACCAAAACTGAACCAGGAAGAAATAGAAAACCTGAACAGACCTCTAACCACTAAGGAAATTGAAGCAGTCATCAAAAATCTCCCAAAAAACAAAAGCCCAGGGCCAGATGGCTTCCCAGGGCAATTCTACCAAACATTTCAAGAAGAATTAATACCTATTCTTCTGAAACTGTTCCAAAAAATAGAAATGGAAGGAAAACTTCCAAACTCGTTTTATGAGGCCACCATTACCTTGATCCCATAACCAGACAAACACCCCATCAAAAAGGAGAATTACAGACCAATATTCTTGATGAACATGGATGCAAAAATTCTCACCAAAATACTAGCCAATAGGATCCAACAGTACATTAAAAGGATTATTCACCATGACCAAGTGGGATTTATCCCTGGGCTGCAAGGTTGGTTCAACATCCGCAAATCAATCAACGTGATAGAATACATTAACAAAAGAAAGAACAAAAACCATTTGATCCTCTCAATAGATGCAGAAAAAGCATTTGACAAAGTACAGCATCCTTTCTTGATCAAAACTCTTCAGAGTATAGGCATAGAGGGTACATACCTCAATATCATAAAAGCCATCTATGAAAAACCTACAGTGAATATCATTCTCAATGGGGAAAAACTGAGAGCTTTCCCCCTAAGGTCAGGAACACGGCAGGGATGTCCACTATCACCACTGCTATTCAACATAGTATTAGAAGTCCTAGCCACAGCAATGAGACAACAAAAAGAGAGAAAAGGCGCATCCAAATCGGCAAAGAAGAAGTCAAACTCTCACTCTTTGCAGATGATATGATACTTTATGTGGAAAACCCCAAAGACTCCATCCCAAAACTGCTAGAACTCATACAGGAATTCAGTCAAGTGGCAGGATATAAAATCAATGCGCAGACATCAGTGGCATTCCTATACACCAACAACAAGACAGAAGAAAGAGAAATTAAGGAGTCGATCCCATTTACAATAGCACCCAAAACCATAAGATACCTAGGAATAAATCTGACCAAAGAGGCAAAGGATCTGTACTCAGAAAACTAGAAAATACTCATGAAAGAAATTGAGGAAGACACAAAGAAATGGAAAAATGTTCCATGCTCATGGATCAGAAGAACAAATATTGTGAAGATGTCAATGCTACCTAGAGCAATCTACACATTCAATGCAATCCCCATCAAAATACCATCCACTTTTTTCAAAGAAATGGAACAAATCATCCTAAAATTTGTACAGAACCAGAAAAGACCCCGAATAGCCAGAGGAATGTTGAAAAAGAAAAGCAAAGCTGGTGGCCTCACAATTCTGGACTTCAAGCTCTATTACAAAGTTGTCATCTTCAAGACAGTATGGTACTAGCAAAAAAACAGACACATAGATCAATGGAACAGAATAGAGAGCCCAGAAATGGACCCTCAACTCTATGGTCAACTCATCTTTGACAAAGCAGAAAAGAATGTCCAATGGAAAAAAGAGTCTCTTCAACAAATGGTGTTGGGAAAATTGGACAGCCACACGCAGAAGAATGAAACTGGACCATTTCCTTACACCACACAGAAAAATAGACTCCAAATGGTTTGAAAGACCTAAATGTGAGACAGGAGTCCATCAAAATCCTAAAGGAGAACACAAGCAGCAATCTCTTCGACCTCAGCCGCAGCAACTTCTTCCTAGAAACATCGCCAAAGGCAAAGGAAGCAGGGGCAAAAATGAACTATCGGGACTTCCATCAAGATAAAAAGCTTTTGCACAGCAAAAGAAACAGTCAACAAAACCAAAGAGAACCGACAGAATGGGAGAAGATATTTGCAAATGACATATCAGATAAAGGGCTAGTATCCAAAATCTATAAAGAACTTATCAAACTCAACACCCAAAGAACAAATAATCCAATCAAGAAATAGGCAGAGGATATGAACAGATATTTTTCCAAAGAAGACATCCAAATGGCCAACAGACACATGAAAAAGTGCTCAACATCGTTTGGCATCAGGGAAATCCAAATCAAAACTTCAATGAGATACCACCTCACACCAGTCAGAATGGCTAAAATTAACAAGTCAGGAAAGAACAGATGTTGGCGGGGATGCGGAGAAAGGGGATCCCTCCTACACTGTTGGTGGGAATGCAAGCTGGTGCAACCACTCTGAAAAACAGTATGGAGGTTCCTCAAAAAGTTGAAAATAGAGCTACCATACTACCCAGCAATTGCACTACTGGGTATTTACCCCAAAGATACAAATGTAGGGATCCGAAGGGGTACGTGCACCCTGATGTTTATAGCAGCAGTGTCCACAATAGCCAAACTGTGGAAAGAGTCAAGATGTCCATTGACAGATGAATGGATAAAGAAGAAGTGGTATATATATACAATGGAATATTATGCAGCCATCAAAAGAAATGAGATCTTGCCATTTGCAACGATGTGGATGGAACTGGAGGGTGTTATACTGAGCGAAATAAGTCAATCAGAGAAAGACATGTATCATATGACCTCACTGATATGAGGAATTCTTAATCTCAGGAAACAAACTGAGGGTTGCTGGAGTTGTGGGGGGTGGGAGGGATGTGGTGGCTGGGTGATAGACACTGGGGAGGGTATGTGCTATATGAGCGCTGTGAATTGTGCAAGACTGTTGAATCACAGATCTGTACCTCTGAAAGAAATAATGCAATATATGTTAAGAAAAAAAAAAAAGAAGATAGCAGGAGGGGAAGAATGAAGGGGGGGAAATCGGAGGGGGAGACGAACCATGAGAGATGATGGACCCTGAAAAATAAACTGAGGGTTCTAGAGGGGAGGGGGTGGGAGGATGGGTTAGCCTGGTGATGGGTATTAAAGAGGGCACGTTCTGCATGGAGCACTGGGTGTTATGCACAAACAATGAATCATGGAACACTACATCAAAAACTAATGATGTAATGTATGGTGATTAACATAACAATAAAAAATTAAAAAAAAAAGAGTTTATATGGTCTGAATGGTACCCAACCAAAGGTAATTATCCTTTGTGTGTGATATTCTAATCATTTCCATAGCAACCACTTATGGGTTAAGATGTCACAAAGAGGATTGAGACTTCATTTGTGGAATAAACAACAGGAATGAATGATCACTAAGATATAGATGCTGCTTTTGCATTGAATAAATGAGTGGGAAATAGACAAAATGGAATAGCAGTATTTTCCAATTAAAAAATTCATTGCACTTATAAGTTGCCTGTGAGTGAGGGAATCCTTAAATGTGAGTTTGAGCAGATGGTGTCCTCTCATCAGGGGTGATAAAGACCCAACTGTATTTAGCCATTTAGAGATTAGATCTATTCTCTGTTTCTCAAAGGGCAGTCCTTTATCTAGCTGCATAGCATGAAACACTTTGCAGAAAAAGTGTATTATTGTGTATAACCTGCAACTTGTCATTTTAGTTTTTCATCAAAAATGTTCCAATTTCTCCTAATCCAAAGAAGCTTGCTTTGCTTCTAAAGACTGCGCCTCATTCCAATGGAGAGAGCCAGCTGCATTCATACAATAAATCACAAGGAGCATCCTTGGGTACTTTCCAAGTTTGGACGAACTGTTTTGGGGTAAAGATTAAGGCTATTATGGGATCACAGGGATCTATAGACTGTGGAAATATTTTCTAAAGTAGGAGGTAAACTCCCTGAAAAGCAAGACTATTTCCTTCACCATTTACTCAGAAATGGAAGCAGTCTTGGGCACATAGTAGGTACTCAAAAAGTATTAAGTTGATGAATAAATGAAAGTAGCAATGGCTACCATGAGAGCAAAGTCAGAAATGCCTATGATGTAACTTTTAGAAGACTTTACCACGAAGTTAAGATTCCAGCTTCAAAGAACACAAACTTGAATCTCCCCTTTGCATGAAGTTGCCACACTCCTGTTTTTTTGTTTTGTTTTGTTTCTGTTCTTTTTTTTGCTAAAACAGATCATAAATCCTGTCTTAATGTGCATTTGCAGTGAGATACAAGACCCTGGCTAGGGGGGAGAATATTTAGCCCTGGTTGTGGAGAGATGAAGCTACAGCGGCAGGTGGAGACCAAGCCATACCAGAAACCATGACAAGAACTGGCTGTGCCTCCCGCCATTTCTAGTTAAAACTTTTCTCTTTCTCCATGGATAACTGAATGCTACCTCTTTCCTCCAACCTGATTTATTCCTAGTTGACTTCACCTGAGTGAAAATGTTCTTGTAAAGAGATGGTGGAGAGAAGGGGGTGTGTGGCCATACGTAGGAATAAACATTACCTTGATTAAGGACCTAAGTGTAAGAAGGAAACCATACAAGCATTGGAAGAAAATATGGGTGAATTCCTCCTTAACCTTGGGGCAGGGAAAGGCTTTTCAACTATGTCTTAAAATCTGGAGGTAATAAGAGATTGACATCTCTTACTACGTAACAATGGAAATATTTTACATGGTAGAAACCTCTTATAAATAGTATCAAAAAACAACTGATAAACCTGGAGACAATATTTATAACATATATCATAGACAAAGGGCAAATGTCCCTAATATATAAAGCACTTTTAAAAACTTGAGAGACAAAGGATAAAGAATTCAGTAGAAAAATGGGAAAAGATCCAGAGAATTCATGAAATGTATATGAAAAGGTTCTTAAACATATGGAAAAACATCAGTATCTTTAGAGTGTAATCTTAAATTTTAAATTTTAATGAAAAAATAAATATATTTCTCACCTATCAAATTAGCAGAGATTAAAAAACATAATAACACAGGCTGTTGTTACACATTACTAGTAGGAATACAAATTGATAAAAAAAATTCTACATGGGATTTGGCAATACCTATCAAAGCTACATACACACTTATCTTTTGACCCAAGGGTTTCACTTTCTAGGCAGATGCATCTAAAAACAATAGGAAAATGGATATATGTGTAAGATTATTCCTTATAGCATTGCTTGTAATCGCAAAATATTGAAAAAAAAACCCTAAATACACACATATAGGAGAATCATTGAATAAACTATTGTATAGCTGCACAAGGGAGAAAACAAGGGGGATTTCTGGAACGGGTGTGAGGAAATTTCCAGAATATATTGTTAAGTGAAAAGAACAAAATGCAAAATAGAATCTATAGTATGCCACCACCATGTAAGAAAATGCACACGTATTTGCTTACTTATGCACAAGAAATACAGAAAAGATAAACAGAAACTGAAGAGACTGGTTTCCCAGCAGAGAGTGGGTAGGGAAGGGTGAGGGAGAATGGGAATGGAGCAGTCTGATAAGGAGGGATTAACACTTTTCTGAGTATATCTTGTTGTATAGCTCTAACTCTTAGAACTGCAGTTTCATTTCACATAGCCAAGAAAATCAAGAACAAGAAAACAAGATGTGTGGAAAGCCCAAAATTAAATATTAACAAAACCAAGTGAACCTAAAAATGGATTATAAATTGGTGACAGAACAACACTGAAGGGGGTAGGGAAGAAAAAAACTAACCAAAATAACTTTGGGAAACAATATTATGATTAAATGCTGTAAATCCAAAGACAAAACACACACACACACACACAACTGTATACAAATTCAATTATTAAATTTGTCACAGGGGTATGGGTTATAACAACTTTATATGTATATTAGGATTGAAAAAATAAGTAAATACACTGTAGATAACAAAGACTAGGTTCTTCACTGTTAGAAAGAAGTCATAAGGAAGGTGAAAATGAACCTATGGTATTGGATTGGAATCTCTTTCTCTCTCTCTCTCTGAAAACAGATGGATATAGAATTACAGCTCTTAGTGTGTATGTGTGGGTTGATATACATACATATATTTACTAGCCCTTTCTGCTCAGAGGTCCTAGATACAATGATTTTTCAGTAGTAATTGCATACCTTGGGTCTAGATTTTGGTTTCTAAACACTATTTTCCAATAAAAGAGACAAGGGCTCCTTGGAGATGTGGTTCGTTCCAGGGTTGGAGTAGAGAAATACAAGAAGAACCTGAAACATCTTGTGGTGCCATAAGTAGCAATTGCTCCAAAACAGATGGGGGCATGTTTGGAGGACTAATGAGTCCACCCTAAGAAGTTCCTCATGGCAAAGTCTGGAACAATTTGATATATTTATACTTTTTATATATATTATTTAAAAATAAATAATGATAGTATTGGATAGAATGGCATAAGTTCATACTGATATGAATACATAAATAAGGAAGAAGGAATGCCTTTTTCTTAAGGATTCCAACTAATAAATATAGAAAGAATGAAATAGAAAAATCACCATTGGACAAACAACCCGGTGATAAGTGTTACAGACAAGAACCACAAAGTGGATGCCAAAATTAGGAGACAAAGGCTTGATCAGGAATCAGGATATTTGCATAGTCTCGAAGTCCTACAAAAGATAAGGAATTCCAAGAGAAAAATAGTAACTCCGTAACTGGAAATATCCAGTATACACACTGTAACCAAGTGGTCAAAGTCAGTTTCCCCAGTAATAAGGCATATCAGCCTCATGAATGCCCAGAGGTGATGCACTGAGAAGGGCAATGTCATTTCTAGGGTGTTCTTGCCAAAATAAGTAACCTCCTCTAATTAGGAGAAAATATCAGACAAACCGCAAATGAGGGATATGCTACAAAATAACAAAATAACTCTTCAAAAATGTCAAGTTCACAGACAATGAGGGAAGACTAAGCAACCCTCACAAATTGGAGGAAACTAAGAGATAAAGGGCAACAGTGGAAAAACTGGTGAAATTTGAATATGATCTACAGTTTTGTTAACAGTCCTGCATCAATTTAATTTCCCAGTTTTGATCATTTTATAGTGATCACGTAAGATGTCAACATTAGGGGAAGCTGGATGATGAGTATCAGGAACTTTTCTGTTTTTACAACTTTTCTGTAAGTCTAAGATTATTTCAAAATAACAAGGTAAAAAGGGGCACCTGGGTGGTTCAGTCAGTTAAGCATCTGACTCATGATTTCAGCTCAGGTCATGACGTCATGGGTTGTGGGACTGAGCTCTGCATGGGGCTCGTGCTCAGTGGGGAGTCTGCTTGAGAGTCTCTACCTTTGCCCCGCCCCTCTTTCTCTCTCTCAAATAAATTAATAAATCTTAAAAAAAAAATAAAAAAATAAAAAGGTGGAAAAAAAAGGAATACAAGGTGCAATAAAACTTGTTCCCATTTCTGTGTCCCCATATGGTACAGTTTTTAGGAGTTTGCATTGATCATTGGTTAGCAGTGGTAAAACTAAACATTTGGAAGGTTTGAATAAAAAAATAAACAAAAATCAACTTCACAATTATTTAATAATTAAATAAAAATTGTGAAAAAACAGAAAATAGCAAAAAGAAAAAAGTAATCGGTCACCTCACTATTAATCTGCCCAGATTTTCCTATGGACATGTATATGCATATATGTGCATGTATATAATTTTTGTTATAATCAGATTCTGTTTGATAATTTGCTTTTTTCACTTAAAATTAAACTAGTCACATATTTTGTGTAAATACATATACACCTATAGCTTCACTTTTTTCCCTTTTAGTAGACTTCAATTTTCAGTAGGGCTTTAGATTTATAGAAAAATTGAGAATATTAATACAAAGAATTTCCTTATACTTCACACTCGATTTTTCCTACTATTAACATGTTATATTAGTATGATAAATGTGTCAAAATTAATGAGCCAATACTGATACATTGTTATTAAGTAGAGTCCATATTTTATTCCGAGTTTTTTGTTTGTTTTTTTTTTTTTTAGTTTTTACCTAATTTCCTTTTTCTGCTCCAAGATCCCATTCAGGATACCAAATTGCATTTACTTGTCATGTCTCCTTAGGCTTCTCTAGCCTGTGACAGTTTCTCAGATTTTGCTTATTTTTGATGACCTTGACAGTTTTGAGAAGTACCAGTCAGGTATTTTGTAGGATGCACTTCTATTGGAATTTGATGTTTTTCTATTGAAATTTGATGGAGTTTTGGGAGGAAGACCACAGAGCCAAAGTACTATTATAAAATATTGAGGGTCTATACCATCAATATGATTTATATTAATATGCTGATATCAGTGTTGATCACTGGTCTGAGGATTGTTAATCAGCCTTCACTATAAAGTTACTTTTTTCCATTTTTCCATACAATACTCTTTAAAAAGAGGTCACTACATACACCCCACATTTAAAGATAGAGTCTAATTTTAATGGCTTCAGAAATATGAATGTGTTGTGGTATATTCAACCAATTTAATTTTTGGTGGACATAGAGAGGGTTTTCAACTTTTAATTACTATAGAGAACCTTTGCAGTGCATCCTAACCAGAAACATTTATCTGTTCATGTATCACTGATTATTTCTTTAGAATAAAAAGTAAGAATGAAATTCCTGGGTCAAAAACATATGTGGCAAGGCATGTGACACATAGTTCAAAGCAGATTCCAGAATTTTTGTAGGAATAGTCCCACCAGCATACATTAGTAAGAGCATGCCATTTCTTTATACCACCTGTGTATAGATGGTGTGAGTGAGTGTGATATAAGAAGATGTTGGAGGGACGCATGGGTGGCTCAGTCAGTTAAGCATCTGCCTCTTGCTCAGGTCATGATCTCAGGGTCCTGGGATCTAGCGCCACGTTGGTCTCCCTGCTCAGCAGGGAGTCTGCTTCTCCCTCTCCCTCTTCCTGCCACTCCCCCTACTTGTGCTCTCTCTCTCTCTCTCTCTCTGTCAAATAAATAAAAAAAAAAAAGAAGATGTTGGAGGGCTGGAGAGAAGCCCAATTGTGCAGGACGTACAAAGAGTTTGCCTTTTATTCTCAGTGTAATGGGAAGCCATCAAAGACTTGTTAGTAGGGGAGAGACCTGATCTGCTTAACGTAATGTATGTCATGCCTTCATTTCTTAAAATGGTCAATTAGATTATGGTTGGGTGTTTCTCTCTGACTTTGGCTCGAGGTCATAAAACAAAGGCAATGTGACAGATGACCTGCCATTCTTTCTTATGCCGATCTAACTTGCCATCGAGAGGGGAAACACAGAATGTAGGGCTGGAAAGAGAAAAGGAAGTGCCAAGAGGATTTATTCAGAGGGAGGGTCTCGGGTGGAAGAGTGGGATGGGGCAAAGAATGGGGAGAACCTCCCCACTGCTGAAGGTCTTCCGAATGACTGCTAATGAATTCCACCTTGCCGGCTGCACATCATGTACTGCATCGAAATGAAGAGCAATGGGGAGATGAGAGGAACAACTCCCAGACAGCTGACAGTTTTCTGCTAATTTTGCATCCTGGCAGCAAACACATTACCCAGGATGAGAACATAAGGTAGCATCAGAAAGAGCTGTTCAGGGATAATTCTGTGTGAGACACTATATCTATCCTTTGGTGTCACTTAGTAATTCCTCATGCAAAGATGTTTATCACACTTGGGATGACAAAAGGCTCATATAAAGCACTAGAATCTCCTAAATCTTCATAGCGTTTCAAAAATGAGGATTAAAGAGAATGATAGGAACAGTATATGAGCTATTAAGCAGACCCATCAGAAAACTTTTTAAACATTTAGAGAATAGTTAGACAGGACCAATAAATATATTAAAGAACAAAATGCTAAAACTTTTCACACGTTTTCTCTCTAAAAGTTCCTGCCATTGATTGGGATGTATAAGTACCAAGGTTCTTTAAACATCTCAGGAACAACCAGATGGCACATCCATCACAGGGCCTACTGAGATTTAGAATTAATCTGTAATTACTTATTTATAATTTATAATTACCCAGATAGGGGCAGCTCATCCTACTTCAGTAGTTTTCTCTGTGGGATTAAATTGTGCCATTTGGAAAGCAGGTTGACTCTTTCAATCCCTAGAGTTTTAGAAACATGTATGTCAGGGCACCACATCATCACGAGCAAGATTATCAGTCAATACTCATACAAAACTACTGAACAAATTGGTCTTAGTGGCTGACTCTTTAAAAAATGATGAAATCATCTTAATAACTGAATCCTGAAAAATTGATGGTCAGCACATTTGGGCCACTAAGAAGGCTGAAGAGATTGTGTTTGAACTTTTTCTTTTTCTTTTCACCCCTAACTCAATCATCTCACCCTATAGGGATGATTTTGTGAGCCAAGACAAGCAAGAGAGCAAACAAAAATAAAGACCCAATCTACTTCTCTTAAGTTGCATTATTTTAAACTATATTTTATCAAGTGCTGATATACAGATATTCAAATTTTGCCAGTTTGATATGCTTGATACATCTCTGTAACCAGGTATGCAAAACAGTTTGGAGAAGGGCAAAAAATGAATAGAAATGATCTCAGCAGCAAGAAATTCTGAGCTAGAGAGTGGGCTACATTCCTAGCACCTTTATTTTAGAAGCAAGCAGGCTATCATGAGCATTTATGGGAAAATAACAAAAGAGGCAAGGAGAAAGCCCTACAGTATGTTGGGTCAGATCCTTTGTTACGGTCTTGTGTCTTGCTTGGGATGTGCAGAAAGAATCCAAGACAAAGAATGAAAAATAGATTCTAAGATGGCAGAATTTCAGGACTGGACTGGTACTCAAGAAAATCTAGTTTAATTGTTTTATTTTATTTTATTTTTTAAAGATTTACTTATTTGTCAGAGAGAGAGAGAGAGCACACAAGCAGGGGAAGTGGGAGAGGGAGAAGCAGGCTCCCCACTGAGCAGGGAGCCTGATGCGGGACTCGATCCCAGGACCCTGGGATCATGACCTGAGCTGAAGGCAGACGCTTAACTGACTGAGCCACCCAGGCATCCTTAATTTCCCTATTTTAAAGATGAGAATGAGTTAGCCCATGGAGGTTTGGTGACTGATCTAAATTCATACATTGAGTCACTGGCAAGCTTATTCATTTAGCAGGTGTTTATTGGCTATATATTGACTGTATTGAGTATTATTGCATTTTAGGCACAGAAAAGAGAGTGGCAAGTAAGCTGTCATTCAGTTTATCTTCCTACCACCACACTGCTTCTCTCAAAAATGACAGCAGGACACACTACTGTTTAACTTAACCTAGGAAAGACTAAGGCACAATAATTGTCCACAAGATTATGAAATATTCCGAGGAAGAGGTTGACTATTTATTATCACCATAGGGATGCAAACAAGACAAATGGGTTCATGTTACAGTGGAATAGAATTCAGTTAAAAATGAGGAACCACTTCTTGGATGCCATGGTGATTAAGCATTGTAATTATTGAGGGAATTTGTTGATAGTATAAAATAAAAGAGATATTCATGTTTTCAACTCCAGTTTTCTTACAAATTATTCATTTTGTTTCTCATGAGGTTCTGTTTCAAACGACTAATTCCATGGGTTTTAGTCACAAAGTTGTTTTTGATATAAAGCATATCATTGTTGCTCTCTCCAAGATGTTAAAATTCATAAAGACAGTTGAGCTATTGTGTTACTGTGTTTATGCACTTTTTTTTTCACATCATACTGCTATATAGAAATAGTCCAGGAGATATGACGGGGATGGGATTCAAAAAAGTCAGCTGTAAAGTTAAATTCTGAATTTAACTTTTTAATTTTTTATCACTGACTTCACACCAAAATATGGAAGCCACGTATCCATGGAAAACTTTTGGTTCCTGATGTTAATAATAGTCTGTAATAATAATTCCCGAGGGTTGAATTCCCTTGATACTTTATACTTGTAAATCATATAATACTCTCAAGCAACCCTCTTTTATTCCCATTAAAAGATAAGGAAACTCAGAAGTTGAAGTATATTGCCCAATGTCTTGCCATAATGGCTGGTGGGACAAGGTTTGGAATCATAAGTTGACCATGAAGGTAGTGAAATCTGAGTTTTGGGACCCCTCATTCACACAGGCCCCTTCAAGGCCCTGGGAAGTGCCCTAGAAATTGTGTTTATGAGACACTGCATCCAGCTTCCTAGTTGGCCTGGGACAAAGTATTTATTGGGGTACAGGGCTTCCTGTGCTAAAACTGGGACTGTCCTGGCAAACTGGGATGGTTGGCCATACTATTATAAAAGGTCCTATATATATTTTTTTAGATTAAAAAGTGAGATATCCAGTGATCACAGTGGACTGAAACAGCTGTCTTCTCCCACTCACATTTCCTTCTCTTTTGTCTCACCTCCCTTCGTGTTACTGGAATAGCCCCATACACTTGGGTTCTAGCAAAGGGGAGACTAAGCTGAAATCAGTGGGGTATATTTATGTGGTCTGCAGTTACTTCTGTGGACAGTTAATTGTTTGTCAGTGATTCCAGGTTAGGAATGGCTTCCAGGACTACTCCTATTCCCACTTGGCCAGACCACCTAGCCCTGGGACAAAATGATGCAGGGGCAGAGGTCCAATCGTGACATAACTATATCCTAATTAGCACCCTGTACTGGGAGCATATGGGAGGTGGAGGGAAAACAGGATGTGAAATGTACAGATCAAGAAGCTGTGCTGTAGAAAATTCTTTCAAATTTCAAAGCTCATCAGGAAAGAAACTTGAAAAGGTTCTCCCAAGTTTAACAACAATCCTAAATAGGTACATACTATTACCAGTGACAAGTTGCGAAGTTTGAAAGAACTCACAGTAATGGTAATAATCACCACCAGTTTCTGGTCATTCTGGAAGACTGAATTACCTTTCTGTTTTTTCATTAAAAAGAACACAAGATTGATATCATATCAAAAGGTAATCAAAGACTATGAAGCCAAAAAAAATATGGGAAAATCATATTATTGAGGTATGTTAAACAGCTATTAATATATTTATGTTATTTTTCTGGATTTTTTATATTTCACAAATTTGTAATTTCCTGTAATTTCTCATCCTAAATAGATACTTCTGTGCTAATTTTGTTTTTGTCATTTTGTATCATTCTTAAAGAAGCTGTACCAATTTAAGTTTTAGGTCCCACAAAACCTGGGAACCACCCCTGAATGGACCTATGGTCTTAGGTGAGACAGATTCCACAGGATGTCCTCTCTCTGCTGTCTCCCCTGGGCACACTTGCCATTTCTTTACATGCTTAAAGTCTGTTCCTCTGATCGCTGCAGTTGGAACATTTATCTGTATCAACAGATAGAAAAAGGGAAAGTTTGAAGAAAAAATACAAATTATGGGTGCGATTATATGAAATGAGAAAAGCAAATCTCTTAGAGAAACAGACAGGTGGAATAGACCCTGGTATAGACTTCTACTTTGCAGAATCAGCACCGAAATATGCATTAGGCACTCTGCTTCTCCCTAATGAGTGTGGTCTCCATCGCTTGATTCATTGCTAGTAGATTGCACTCTGATGCTCCTTTTAATGACAAGCTCTTTTTTGTGTGTGCATGCCATACACAGGTGAGCCATTTGGCATGACTAGGAAATTAGATATTCTCGCTAATCTATATTCAGGAATAACAAAATAAGTTATTTGGGGCCACAAAATTTAAGAATTGAAATTAACTTCAAGAATCATGTAACTCCACCCCCTTATTTTATGGACATGGATATGGAGGGCAAGGAAAACAAATGTTCTTGCAGTGTTTAAGGCTCCTCTGGAATCAGTGACAGGCCTGTTTAAATTTTTTCCCCATAAATTTAAATAAAATTAAATATACCTAATAATAAAATATCATACTTATATTGTACTCTTTTAAAAATGATTTTGAAATAACTTTGGGATCTTCATGCCTGAGATTCATCTTAAGGAATACAAGTCTACATGACGTTTAAATGCACATGAATCTCACCTATCCAGTGAAAGGTATGAGTCCTACGTCTTTTCAAGATTTCCTTTTCACTTTTCTAAGTACTGTTTTGCCACCACTGATCTGAGTTGCAGACTAAACTCATCAAATATATGTTTAATATTATTAGTATCAATGATAGTGACTATTTATTGAATATGTACAATGTACTCATCATGAAGTTTACATGATTTATTCACTCATGACAACAACCAGATAAATGCCATTAATTAAAAAGTGAGGGGGCGCCTGGGGGGCTCATCAGTTAAGCATCTGACTCTTGATCTCAGCTCAGGTCTTGATCTCAGGGTCATGAGTTCAAGCCCTGTGTTGTGCTCCAGGCTGAGTGTGGAGGCTACTTTAAAAAATGTAAAAAATGAGAAGGCTCAGGTAGGAGCAAATGTCTTGCCCTGGACACATAGCTGGGAAGTAATCCAGATGGGGCTTCAACTCATATCTTTCTGTGTTCACTTTTTTAAAATAAAGAAAACTGTCCATCAGTTAACTTCCAGAAGATAACTACTCTATGCTCCACCATTGCCTGATATTTTCTTTGTAATTTCCATTGCTTAGCTAATGACCCCCATTATAAGTTTCTCTTCATGGGGAGTTTGGGGGTAGCTTCTCTAATTCCAACCTGACTCCTGAAATATGGCTCCTTTTACACCGTCTGGAGGTTGCCTATTTGTACAGGTACATTCCTTCTTCTGTTCCTTTTGAGTCGTCTTGAGGTTGTACATTTGTTGTGCTGAATGTTGTATGGATATATTAAATAAACGACTTATTCAAAGTAGGACTGCTGGTGGCAGTATTCCGAAGGGTAATCTTTCTAAATAATTTTCTCTTTGGAAGTGTTGTTTTGACAAGCAAGGATCCTCAAATATGGACTAACCACATTTTATCTCTTATTTTACATTTCACACTGCATTTAAAAATACCAGTTTCCATATTTCCATAACAGATGCTGGAGAAGTTTTCTATCCACAACTTTCAGAACAGAATGTCATTTATGTTAGATCCTCATTTTTCCCACTTTATATAATTATGTCATTTTTTTTCTATTAATTATGCGTGTGCAATATAATGGAACCATCAGTTCAATAACATTAGTCAGAAAACTAGTATCTACCTGAATGACCATGCTAACCCAGCTATTTATGTCAAGTCTGTTCTTCTATATTGGTTAAGAAGATAGTGACTGAAGTTACTTAGGTGTGTGTGTGTGTGTGTGTGTGCGCGCGTATGTGTAATTTTCTGCACCCATCTTTGTCTCCTTAGCATTTAAACCCACTTTGGAAAGAGATTTTCCACTGGAGGAAAACCTTCAGGTGTGGACTACTACAGTATTTATGGTTCAGTCTCACTTGCCCCTTTGGGAATGGGATGGAGATTGGGAGCAAGGTTAAATTTTAAAGATGTATACCAGGTGGCATTTTGGTAGGAGAAGCAATGTTTCTCGGGAAATATTAGTAGCCACTCTATCCTTGTACTACTGAGGATAATCTGAGGGACTGAGAACAACAAAAGGTTATTTTCCCTCATGCATTACGCCCACAAGTTAGCTGAGGACTCTGCTCATTATAAGTAACCGGGGATTCAAATTGACAAAGCAGCTGGTACAAACATTGAGAAAGCGGGGAAAAACACTCCGCTGGATCTCACACCAGCAACTAGAGGGTCCAAGCCCGGAAGTGACCCAGATTACTTCCCTTCACAACTGATTGGTAGAAGCACTTCTCACGTGGCCCCACTGAACTTTGTGGGGACCAAGATTCCAACCCTCCCAAGTATCTGGAATGCACAGAGGCAAAATTATTTTATGAACAGGATTGATGGTGTTCATGTGGGGTATATTTTAACCTTCCTTCTTTTGATCTCTGCATCTAGCCATCTGTACATTACTTCAACATGTGCTTATTTGGTCCCTAGTATGTGCAAGTTACTGTGCTAAGTGCTAGGGCACAGAATGATGAACCCACTCTTGGTTCCCGAGATTGGTGGGTGGAGTGGAGGAAGAAAGCAGCAGATTTACAAAAGATTGAAGAAGTCCCCCAATAAAGTTCATTGATGTTGAACTGTTCCCATATTTCTATAATCGCAGGATGTGGCACTTTTCCTATCTTAACCTATAGGTGATGCTGAAGATTTATAAATCATCAAGTATTTTCTACTGTTTATAATCCATTACTTGTCCCAGGCGGCAATGTTGAAAAACGTTTGTGTCTATCTACTTTTCCAGCTATGGATGTTAAAAGTTTGAGACCCACCAGGAATAACCAATATAGTTGGGAGTATGAAAGAAGATTAATTTTAATTTGTTTTACTATCCAAGTAGTAATGCACAGCTTTCATGGTAATAACAATAAGCTTATCATCAATAATTGTGTTGGTTATTTTTATACTTATCTTTAAGACTCTTACATAATTCTACAACGCTGTTACTTTTTGGGAGAATTAACTACAACTAGAAATATGTTAGAACCTGTGGTTTTTTTTGGCTTGTTGCTTTCTAAGAAGAGAACCACAAGATAAATCTCACCTGAAGAAGCCCTAGTGAGAAGGAACAGGGCTTTACCAATCTAAACCAATGTATACTCCTTCAAATTAAAGACATGAATTAAATATTTGATTGGATTTATTTCTTTTATCATCATTAGTCTAGTGAATTTGGATTTGAAAACATTAGGAACTTATCAATATACTCATCTGCTAAATAGAGGGCACAGCTAAGGTCTTAGAACATCTGGTCAAAAGATTGGATCTTCTTCTCCCGTGAAGACTGGGATTTTTATCTGGTATCCTCAGTTTGTCTGCATAATTTTTTTCCCCACAAATTGGTATTTAAACCTCAAAACCTTTAGCTAACTACATCTGTCATTGATATTTTATTGTTTAATTTTCTTTTTATGGAGCCAAATTACATCTCTCCCACATACAGCCGGCACTTTACATGTCTAATTTGTCGACATGTTCTATAATGATAATTTCATTGATTTAGAAAGTGACATTATGAGCAACATATGTTCAGTTTAGCAGTAGACCTTGTTATGGCAATCAATTTTTTTCCCCTCCAGAACTCAACTATATTCCACATTTAGAGGCGGCAAAATAATTTAACCAGTTCATGTTCTTAGGGTTTAAAAAACGAGAAGAAACCTGTTTTCCTAAGAGAATAAATTTTCACTTGGTGCAGTTTGCAATGTGCATATATTTTCACTATAGACCAGAGGCAGGTGAAGGGAAATAAAGTCATAAAGGCATTTAGTAAAATGGAAAATGACATAGAAAAAATGTTTTCACGAAATTCCTTTGACTGTCTCCTACCCTCTCCTGTTCACTCTGCAACCTTAATCAACAGTTCTGCAAATATCTGCTGGAACTCTCCAGAGCAGCAAGTGCAATGCTAAGCACTGGGTTTCCCTGGACGCTTTCATGCCCCTTTCATGCTCTTGAGTGAATTTTTTTCCTTATCCCTATACTTAACGGAAACAAAAAATAAAATCTCGTATTTCAAGATCCAGCTTAAAGGTCACCTCCGCTCAGAGGCTCTTCCCAACCTCCTTCTCCAGGTAAGCATGAATCATGCCCTCTCCACCTGTTGTTCGTGTATGTGACTCCCTCCTCACTCTCCTGTAAGCGACTTGGGGGAGGATCTTATTCATCTTTGTGTCCCTAGCAGCTCAGTGGCTGGCTTATTGTAGTGCTCAATAAAAATGAATTGGATTACATAGAAAATATTTTCCATTTGACAAAGTTATTGTACACCATAAAGGAATCTTTAAGATGGCATCCTGTTTTTCTTTATCAAGCAATCAAAGGCAGGTGTTCTGTGCTGTTGCTGATGGCGATTTATAAAGCCAGCGAGTTTAGTTCAATATCAAGACAAAGTGGAGTAGTTTAGAAATGATATGGGAAAGAGCTGAAAGGAGGTATGAAAACCTCTAATAATGCTAGAATATGTGGCTGCATAAAAAAGGAAAAGTGGCATAGGAAAACAGAAGCAAGTAGACCTCTTATATATAAACCATATTTTTGCCCAAAAAGAATTTTCAGGCTTTAACTTATAGTAGAGGCTAATGTCCTACAGCATTGAGATCGACTCTACTATGTAATTATGATAGCCAATGTAGCATTATTCTTAATTATAAAAGATTAAATTATGTTTTGTATAGGATGCTTGTAAAGGTAGGAAACTGGGCAAATACATTAGAAATTTTTTTTTAAACACTAAAACAGAAAATCTGTGTCCCAAGTTCATGACCAAGGTGGAACAAACACATCCATTTCTCCTGTTAAGTAGAGCTAAACAGTTGGGATAGTATATATATGAAACTCACATGAAAAGATTTGGAAAGGTGGTAAGACAAAGACAGCCCAGGGAAGTTCCCTGGGACCTGGTTAACAGCAGGGTGGCGAATTCCCTGGATTTTCTTTGTGCCTCAAGTATCCCCAACTGGGGACCACAGAAGGACACTTCAATGAGTATAGATAAAAGACGTCAGACCAAAAGTCGGTTCTCTACCAAGAAAGGGATGTGAACACTCAAGACAGAAAACTTGCAGACAATAACCAGCCAAAAGCAATGGAAAAACTCCTGAGTCCCACTCTCAGCCCTGGATGCCAAGTCTGTGCTTTCTTCCCTGAGGAATGATCTTATCTGTGTATCAAAGCATACCCCAGGCAACCAGACTAGTGTACATCACTTAACTGGTGATAACATCCCACCAAGAGAACCATCATCACATTCTACATTTACCACATGGGGACGTGCTACTCACAGAAGTTGTTATCTCTGGCCCAAGTTGGCAAGCTCATAAGTGGAAGAAATAGAAATAGAGACGGGTCCATCTGGCTCTAAGCCATGCTTGTCCCATTTCAACGCACTGTCGTCAAACTTCATCCAAGGTGGGAACACAAATTACATGAGGTGAAATTTATTACAAGCAGGTAGGGATTTTTGCTGGCAGTCCAAGGAGGACCACCAGCAGTGAATATACATTCCATAAGGCCATAAAGAAAGAAATCCTTTTTGTTCTTCCCCCTTCAACCTTGTACTGCTATAGACTATTTAATAGCTACTACATTCCACCCCAGGTGATTGAATCGATCACTTTGACTAAGTTTGTTTATCACCCTGTCAAACGGGAGAAGTGCTCCATCCTCCTTTGATAAAAAAAAAAATTCCTATATAAATGTAAACACTTACCAGTAGAGTTATTATTATTATTTCTGTTAGTGGCAGCTAATTAGAGTCACTTTTCAATTCAGATCCAGAAACAAAAAAATTGATTTTTCAGTAATACAGAAAGAAAGCTACCCTTAGGGAAATTACAGTCAATAATTGAGCTATGAATTGGAATTCTGGTAAAAGCAAAAGTAAATCCAGGAATAATTCACAAAAGTTAGTCCTGAAATTGAACATTGTTTCAAAGCAGCATAAAACTAGGATTGAAAAGTAGTTACACTAATCAGGATGAAATATTTCAAGCAGAGCTGCCATCTTGTACATTTTATTTATTTGTTTGTTTGCTTGTTTATTTATAAGTAGGCTTGATGCCCAGCATGGAGTCCAATGCAGGGTTTGAACTCATGACCCGGAGATCAAGACCTGAGCTGAGATCAAGAGTTGGTCGCTTTACTCACTGAGCCACCCAGGCGCCCTTTGTACATTTTAGAATTGAACTAAAAATCATACTCGCTTTGGAGCTTTCTGAATTTATATGAAAATTACTGTCACTTATAAACATCCCAACAGATAGACATGAAGTCAATTCCATTGGGCCATTTGGAGTCATTTATATAGAAACTCATGGGCTAGAAACATGTAGAGGAGGTGAGGATTTGAGAAAGAGATGAACGGTTAGTATCTTTTCAGCAGGAATGCCAGGCTAAAGAGTGAACACACAATAATGTTGCAGTGTACCTTGCACTTTAAATCACAAAGGAGTCAAACAACCCATAATTAAACTCTAAGTTCAATTTTTAGTTGAGAAAACTGAAGCCAGGAGAGGGGCAATGACCCAAATTTGTACAACCTAGCAGAGATGGCCCTGGAATTAAAAACGTGTCATGATTACTACATGGGTGCTTCTGGTTTTCACTAAAAATAAAAGGAATGGAGCTTTTATTGAAAATGCACAGAGGTGACTTACCATGGTTGTGTCCAAGGGAGGGGGCCTTGACTTCTCTGCAGCTCTAAGTCATCCATCACAGGGCTAGGCTTGGGACACAAATGTGAGGGACTCAAATTTTCATTTACTGAATATATCAATCATTGATTCTAGATTGCTTTGATGAAACAGATCCCTATGTAGTGTTACTGGTCCTTTAAAGATTAAATATGGTGTTTGCTTTAAAAAAAAAAAAAAGAAAAGAAAGCCGTAGTCCTTTCCTTAAAATGATATCTAAAGAAACTATTCGACCAAGATGTAAAGAATACAGACAATGAGATGTGATTTTTAATAAGTATAAGAAATCATTTTCAAATGCATTGACGTTTCTTGGGATATTATATGGCCTCTTTTAATTTTCATCTCCTCCAGAGTTCTCTTTCTCTTCCTCCCCAGGATGGCACAGGAATTCTCTACTTTATTCTTTCAGCCTCCCTAACATCGGTTCTCTTGTCCATGTAAGTAGTGTGGTCTTGTAGTTAAAAAAATGAGGGACTATGTAGCACTTTAGATGGTTTCAACACACTTCAAAAAACTGGCTTACACCTCAAGGTAAATGCTAATTGGTGAACTGTTTGGAATTTCTGGAAGAATTTCCAGCAACTCAAATGATATTCAAATGATAATTAACTAAGAGCTGAAAATGTATTCGGAGTCTCCAAACACGAGAGGAGTCTTTAGCAGTGTCTGATACAGCTGCACTTTTCACTGGATCTGTTTGAGTAGCTCCTGGGAATTTCCTTTCTAGGAGGCTGGGGACACTGCTTAGAAAGACTTTTAAACCAAAAGCTCTGGTATGTCAGCTTGCCAAAAGCCAAGATATATTTGACCTTTTTTGAGAGAGTGACACTCACTTTTATACACTCGTCATGCAATGCTTCCCATTAAAACAACAACGAAAACAGCCATCATCGGCAAAGCACAGACCCAGGCAGATGGTCACATACTCAGAAGATGAATTTAGGGGGTATTTTGTATTTCCAATTGACTACAACTGGATCAAAAGTCCTGTTCCTTGTTCCTCATAGATACCATTGAATTAAAATTCAGAGAAAAGACAAAACACGGGAATACCATAGTGCACACGGATTCATAAGGAATCAATTTTGCAGTGAAGACTTCAGCATTTGCTTTTAGAAGAATCAAAATAAGATTAATATCAACATCTGAAATTGAGAAAGGGATCATTTCCTTGTCAAAACAGGAAGGGTCTTGCTTCATGATCTTTAACTTGTCCAGTCCCTAAATCCCAGTTGTTGTCACCTTGCCCAAATCAAGATAGCCAAGAAGGTACTGTAAAAGGAAATGCTAAAGTGTGCTTCTGGAAAAGAGTGAGGACTTCTAATTCATTCATACGAGTTATTCTTAATTTCTCTGGTCCTCATTGGACGGCTGGTCATGGCAGTTCAGGTGTCATTTATAGTTCATGAACAGCAGAATCTTTCCCTGTTGAAACTCACATGTTGATGCCTTTTAAGCATTAAGCTACACAATTCTTTTCTTGAATTTTTTTAAATGACTTATTTATTTATTTGAGAGAGAGATAGAGATAGAGCACGAGCTCGAGAGGGGCGTAGGGCAGAGGGCAAAGGGAGAAAGAATCTCAAGCAGACTCCCTGCTGAGCATGGAGCCTGACACAGGGCTCGATTCCACAACCCTGAGATCCTGACCTGAGCTGAAATCAAGAGTCCGATGGAAGAGCTATCCAGGTGCCCTGACAAAATTCTATTCTTGAGAAAAAATTTTAATTACAAAAATAATTTTGTTGTTAGAGGTTGGCTCTCAGTCAGAGTTGAGAGGAGGAAGGAGAAGGGCATAGCTTTGTTTTCCATTTTGCAATTCAGGCTTTAAGGAACCGCGCTAACTTAATTTATTTTAGGGAACAAAGTTATTTAAGCTATGCAAATTTGTATGAGCCTACATGTATGTCATACCCTTCAACTTCTTTCAAATATTTCTTACTCTGCACTATCAAAGGCCTGCAATTTTAATAAGACTGCATGTATATACATCATTTTACTATTTTAAAAATGTTTCCCTACACTATGTCTTGTTTAATCACTGTAACAGCCTGCTCAATGGGCAGGGTGGACTCCATTATTCTCAGTAAGCATGGAGGGATGCTCATTAATTCATTCGTGGAACCCTGAACCTAGAGCACATGCTAGGGTTTTGCTGCCCCCAGAGATGACAGCATTCACCTGAAGTAATGCAAGAGGAAGGGACCAGGGCAGGGGAGATGCTGCTCTTTGCTATAACAGACTGTGGTTAGTGATTTTTGAAGAGAAGGCAAGTATGCAGTGAGAGGTGAATACTATTAGCTTATCTCCAGTGAATTTTGAAAAGGTGATAGATATATCTGTTGTCCACGAGAAATGCAGATTCTTGACAGAGATTAAAATTTAATTCAAGAAAATATTCATTGTGCTCCATTTTCAAAGGACGATGCCAAGAAGGATCAGGAGACAGGGTATTGATAAGCAGAAGAAGCATCAGTGAGGGTGAGACACTGATGTATTATTTTGCTCCAAAACTTTCACTTGGTAAACATTAATCAAACAGAGCAAATAGTAGCTTTGAGTTCTACTGATTACTTTTCCTAAACAGACACTAAATATTTGATGGTTGGGTATAGATTGCTGTTAAATTCCGAGGGAGATTTCCGTGTAGATTAACAGGGGTAAAATGCATTAAGTGTGGGTAAACACATGATTAATATTTCAAGCTAGATCCACTGGGCTACTTTTAAAGATTGACCTTACCCTACTTCAAGACCTCTGCCCAAACCAAGTATTTGGCTTCTCTTTTCCAAATGGAGCCCAAGTAACTTTTCACCAAATGCAGTTGTATACAACATTAAGGCTCTGAATTTAAAAGAAGATATGCTTTTAAAAACTCATAAAATGCAAATGTTTATAGTCTCTGAGCAGAAGTTGCAATCTGTGCGAAAGTGCTTTACCCACGCTAAATTGACTAAAACATTACCTGTCTAACATGGCTTAATTATCTTATTAATCTGTGTTAGCAGGCAGAACATTTTGTTTTACATCTGGGCGGGGGGCCTAAAGGATAGTTTCAGGGTTTGCATTCATGTTTGTCCCAACTGACTTTCTTAAGATGTTATTTCTGCTCACCTTATTGGGCACGAGATGCTGAATTCAGTTTTGGAGAGGGAGCCTATCAGTAGGTTTGCAACCTCATCTCAGGCAAGAACCCAGCCGGGTTACATGCAATAGTTGCTCATGGGTGATACTTGGGTCTGACACAGTGGAGGATCTGCGGCATCAGGGAAGAGGGTGCGTTTCTGTGCCCAAGATTTGAATCCAGACTGCTACTCATCACCTGGGTGAGCTTGGGCAGGCTATTGAACCTCTCCAAGCCTATGTCCTTCTCTATAGGCCAGGGACAATATGCAATCCCAAGTGCAATTTTGAGGATGAGAAATAATATATGCAAAGAGTCTTGTGTGGTACCCAGCTCATGGTAAGTTTTTAATAAATTGTAACTAGTAAAAAAAGTCACTTGAGTCTTGATCAAATGACTGGATTCATGATAAAACAGTTGTGTTGGACAGGGGCACCTGGGTGGCTCAGTTGGTTAAGCATCCTACTCTTGATCTCAGCTCAGGTCTTGACCTCAGGGTGGTGAGTTCAAGCTCTGAGTTGGGCTCCACACTGGGCATGGAGCCTACTTAAAAAAAACAAAAAAGTTATGTGGGATAAAGAAGTTTAGATAGGCAGACCTCAATGGAACTCTTAAGCTTCTCAAATTATCTCCAAATTTCTCTATTTTTTAACCAAGAACGTCCAGTCAACATGGACGTCATATATACTATGTACATTTACTCCAGCATTTACTACTATCCTGCATACACAATGTATGTATGTAAAGTATCCTTTACTACATCTTACATACATAATATAGGATAATCTAATCCTTGGCATTGCCCCTTTCTTCTCAAAACCCTTGTGCCTCAGATTCTTTATGTAGGGGAACAGGTGCAGGTAGAGAAATGAATCGGGGAAGGGATGTACTATCTAAAGAAATTATCCTATTGGTTGTTACCTGCTTTACATAAGTGATCTCATGTAATAATTTCTACTATCAATTTGTGGGCTTTCCAAGAGAGGGTGCTGGTGGCGAAGACTATCTCGAGCCATTGGATATTGATGGCAGCATCAAAGCAGCCAGGAGGAAACAGGCAAATTAACTGATGGCAGGGAACAGGCCATTGATGAGGGTAACAGTTTCTTATATTTGCCTGGCACTCTATAGTTAATATAGCCAGGTTTTTAAATTTGTTTATTTCACTAAACCTATGAGATAAGTAGTATCACTATTATCCCTATTTATAAATGAGTTACTTGCCAGATGCCCTACCCAGCGGTAAGTCAGAGCTGGGGCCTTCGGGGCCTCTGACTCCAACCCAGTACTCACCATCACATTTCCCTGCCTTGCTTCATGAAAAGAAGCCCATCTGATTTGCTCCATTGGATTAAGCTGTAGCGTTTTAGGACTGAATGAGAAATCTTGAACTTTAGGCAGATGAAGGGCCTAATAACCAGTTGGGACCTGTGACTAACTCGATGGCTGTCACCAGACTGAAAACTGCTTCTGTCCTTGTCACATTTGGTTATGCGTTGCTCTGACCCCCACCACCAAAGTCGGAATCAATAGCTAGCATTTACTGGTGCTTGCTACGTGCCGCATGCTCTGCTAACTGTTTTACCTCTGTCAATCTTTATAATCACCCTATGGAATAGGTACTATTTTAATTCCTCCTTTACAGATTAGATGAGGCACAGAAAGGGTAAGGTCACACAGCTAGGTCAAGATCAGGAAAGAAGCCCGGATAATTTGGCCCCAGTGCTATTATGCAGTTCGTAGAGTTGAGGGGGGGCACTTGACCACCGTCACGCAACCTACGAAAGCAAAACAAAGCTTCCAGTAATTAGTTATCCTGGAGGGAAGTTAGTTAGGCTTCCTCAGAATCAACGGGGACATTTCAGTAATTATTTATCTTTGCTTCTTAAAAATGTTCGGGCTAAAGAAGTCTGGAGTGTTGGGGGAGAGGGCAATCAGGTTCACTATCATAGGGCGACAAGTTCACTGCCATTGATGGGACATCTGCTGGTCTGGATCCTTCCCTAGGTGTGAGGAGGGCACAACAGCTGCACAGGGTATGGTGTTCAGTGGCCTGACTTTGGTTGGCTTGCTGGAGGAGACCTCCTCATGACAGCTAGGTCTCAGCCAAACTGTTGAGCAGGAGGGTGGTGAACCTCCCATGTAGCTGTTTGTTCATTAAGTGAATTGAGGGAAGGAAAACAAACCTATTTCCCCGGAGCAAGGAGCCGTCGAGTTCTTGCGTGACGACGACTGTGTTTGCTGCGGCATGTTGTCAGCACTCCAGCTCTGTTTGCACATTGAACATTGTGTTAATTGTGCAAACACAGTGAGGCAGAGCTGTTCCTACCCTACCTCTGAGGGCTCTGCAAACATGACCAGCTGGTGTGCGGGGCTTTCCATGTTCTATCCCCTTGGTGTGGTGGGGGTCTGAGGGTGAAACTCACTCTGGAACCAGCCCAGTGAAAGATGGAGAAATGCCAACAGGAATGGACACGAGAAAAGCAGAACAAAATTTACCAGGACTGTGGTGTTGATTAGCACCACACAATATAGTATAGTGTGACAGGGCATCCTCATGATCTATGCTGTGGGGCACGTAAAGCTTTTCCATCCCATGAAAATGACTGTAAAAAAATCTCAGACTGGCAGGTAGTGAAGTCGCCAGAAGGACAAAAGAATAGAAAAAATGATGTGTCTTTGGTTCAATTTTCCTAGTATTCTTTGGCTTCCTGTTCAGGACAAGATAGCACCCACTTTTTCAAATATGGCTCTCAGATGTGTTTATTTAAAACCTGAGGAATTTAAAGAAACTTGGATTGGTTTGTTAGGCAAGAAAACATTTATAAGTGGTTTCTTCTCCCTTTGAGACTTCATTTCTTATATTCTAGGGATAAAAATGATCTTCTCTCCCTGTCTTTAACACCAAATACAAAGTCGTATAATTTGAATGAATGCATCTTGTCACTGGAAGAGAATAATCATAGCTCATGAATTTGACAGTATAGCCTCAGTGGGAACTAGGATTCTGCCATTATTTTAATTATTTATAATAATTTAGGAGCCCTGGGGGTAAAGTG
Source organism: Neomonachus schauinslandi (assembly GCF_002201575.2). NCBI lineage: Eukaryota > Metazoa > Chordata > Mammalia > Carnivora > Phocidae > Neomonachus > Neomonachus schauinslandi. The sequence continues at coordinate 127,689,534 of NC_058407.1, forward strand.
GGGGTGAAGAAAGTTTTCCTAGCAAATTAATATCCACAAAGACACTAACTTATAGTGTAGCATTCCCTCTCGAGAAGACTGGGGATAAATCTCTTAGATAGAACATACTCTGATGGGTCAAACAGAATATCTTATCACTTCTGTCCTCTTCCTTCAGATGACCATGATTCCTTTTTTCTCTGCTTTTTTTTTGGGGGGGGGTTTAATTTAAGTCATCACATAAAATGGTGATTCATTCTTTTCATTCTTTTTGCATTTTACTTCCCAGAGGTCAACCTGTGACTTAAAAGGTAGTGAAAACTCTCAATTTAGGAGGCATGAGGTTAACTATTTTATACATAAAATGGTTCATTTCCATTTACATGAAAGGAGAGAATCAAATATAAATTTATTCTTAACATAATGGGCTGAAATTTTCTTTCATGAATAAAAGTAATGGCCTATAAAGTAGTTTAAAAAGCCATTCAAGAAGCTGTTTTGATTAGGTGTCTGTATTTGACTAAGATACATTATTTTCTTAGTAAGTTTCATTGCCTTTGGTGACTCCTCTCTCAAAAGGGGAAAAAAAACCCCCTAGTAAATTAAAGGTACACGCTAGCACATTAAAAAAAGCTCCAATGGCAGGACACAAATTATTTTATTACCACACCAACTGAGACACTGATACTTCACAATTCATGAACAAATTTTCCATTAGTATAGAGTCATGCTTTTATTGACTGTTATAAAATCATCATTTGTATCTTTTTTATCCTGCTGTGTTTCTATTTTATTGGAAAAGTCCTATAACAGGTATAACATCAGCTCAGATTACCAAGAAATCTATAAAATAGCTTCCTGCTACTACCTTTGGTACAGATTGAAAGAATACATTATGATCCCACTGAGTCTCTGACAAAAACTGTGATTCATATGCCCACATGATTTATTCTTATCTATCAGACATCCAGGCTTCATCTGCTCTATTAAATTATGGGAGCATTTCACTGGTATTGATTAGCTATGTTAGGCATAATTATAGCATCTGGGTCATGAAATTTAGGTACAAACTTTGGGCATGGTAATAAAAACAAAACAAAACAAAACAAAAGCCAAAAATGCTGCAGTGAATAGAAGAGTTGCAAAGGTAGGTGATTCTTGCCCGTGCTTTGGTTGACTCTGTCCACTTCGGTCTCTGATACTCTGATATGCTGACCACTTAGGGTTAAAATAAAAACCAGGATAAGAGCATGACAATAAGCTGAAAAGTAGCTCTAACTGGCTCATCTAAAAAAAAAAATTGCAAAAAAATGAAGAGAAGAAAACCGAAGGAATTCATTTTTAAGGATCAATCTCAATAATTTTTACAAAGAGTGTGTATACTATGCCAGAACTTTCATAAACCATTTGACCCGCATCTTTTGAATATTAATAGAAGAGCATTATTGATCAAATTGCTCTTGAGTGCCAATGGTGATAGAATTTCTATCTGTGATTATATCTATGGGCCAGCTAGGAAATTCAGCTGGATACCTTCTCATTTCCTTCCACATGGTTTCGCTTGATGTTCACAGAGAACTCTTCTAGCAAATGGGGAATGAATACCATATCTGGACTGTACCCACTTCAGCTGACTTCAAAAGAACAGGTCACATGGTAGAGGGAGTGATCCTTCATGACAGATGAGGACATGCCAGAAGGTTCGATCTTTCCTGGACATCTTAGAAAGACTTTCTAATCATCTGGTGCTCATAAATGCAAATGGCACACCAGGGTTACATAGCACTGTTTCTACTAGCTTTGTGTGTAGCTAGGTATGCATCTCAAAGAGGTTTCGGAGAGCTCAGCCCATCTTGTCCTTATAACAATCCTATCGGGCAAGCAGATAGAGGGGTTATTTTACCACTGAGGAAAATGTTGGTTATGTAATAGAATCAAAACTCGGTCCCATGACCTGCTCCTCTGCCAGAGTTTTTGGCTCATGTGTCAGGAGTTTTTGGTTTCATAGTGAAGTGCTGTGGTAATTTTTACCCACGATCTGAACCCACAATGTAATGTAACATAGATTAATAAAGGGAACTGATGTGAAACTTTTCTTTTCCTTATAAAGGTAGTGAACCATAAATATTATAAACAAGGCTTTCATAAAAGAATAGAAAATATCCTTTGGCCAAGAACAATGTTTAGCGACTTGAAAGTAAAAGGCAGTTACTGAACACTGAGCATAAGAGTTTTGGTATATGAACACTTATTCCATATATGCAGTTTGATTGTCTAGCTTACGGGTGGAGGCTGGACTGTTGAAAATTCTATGGAGATAGTGTGGAACAAGGATATTTTTGTTCCAGTTACTGAAAAAGCAAAGGGTCCATTTTCTCTCCTTCATGGCTTTTGATTAACTACCAATGTCCTATTTTATATCATGTTTTTGTTCTTTAAAATGATCCATGAAGTTCTTAAAATGTTAATTTACTTTCCTATCGACACATTTGATGATTTCAGAGTTGCTTTATTTTTATTTCTGATAGCTCTCGAATTGGTTATGGCTTCTAGAATGTGAACTCTAAATTTCCATCTTTCTGTCATTCTTGGTCCAGTAATAATCTCTAAGCAAACACTTAAAAACACAGGACAGCTCTCTATGAAGTCATCCAGGGATGAATCTTTCGTACAATAGAAATAAAAGCCCTTTGTAATATAAACTATTTCCAATAAGTCAGATTTTTTTTTATTATATGGCTTTTTAAATGTTTATGTTTGTATGGTGCAGGGATGAGAAGAGGCAGGGCACATTATAGATCTAAGCTAACATAATTATTTGTCAATTAAAATATAAGCAAGTGGATGTAAAAGGAAGCATTTCACCATACCTGCTTTTATATTTTGGAGGAGTCATTTTCCCTATGATTAAAAGATATCCCTTGTAAGGAGCTCATCAAAAATTCCCTGTCCTTCCAGCACTGAAATGATTGTAATTCTGTCAACATGTCATAGGGGCATATATAACCTTCTTTTATTGTGTCAGCCACAGGCATCCTTGATCTCAATTGGTGTGAATTTCATTTAATTGCCAAACTGTGGGAAGATGCAAGGTAGATTCTGTGATTTTTATCCCTAGTTCACACTTTCTTTTCCTCTTGAAGCTGAACATGTCTAACCAGCAGAGCTCCCTAATTCTGATGGCTAGCCTCTAATTAGTTATAATTCAGCTACCATCCTGCTTTAAATTTCAGGTCAATATTGATAATTGTACCACATGCTTTCTTTGTTTTTCCAAATGGAAATTTCTTTTACCAATGATGGTGCTGATGATATTGGCAATAACAAAGTAATTATAGACAAAATAATAGTGGTATAAATGCAAAAAGAAAAAAATGAGCCTCAGAAAGTTGCCTCAGTTTAAGGGTTGCTCTTGAAGGAAATTTCATATTTTCTAGTGGCCAGAACTCTGATATTTTTGGAGGGAGGTTACATTTTTATTTTTATTTTTTTATTTTTTTTTAAAGATTTTATTTATTTATCTGAGAGAGAGAATGGGAGACAGAGAGCATGAGAGGGGGAGGGTCAGAGGGAGAAGCAGACTCTCTGCCGAGCAGGGAGCCCGATGCGGGACTCGATCCCGGGACTCCAGGATCATGACCTGAGCCGAAGGCAGTCGCTTAACCAACTGAGCCACCCAGGCGCCCCGGGAGGTTACATTTTTAATCACTATCTAAGCATTGCCTGAAAGTAGAGTTTATCTCATTGCTCTAAAACCATGTATAGCCATGTTTTCCTTTGGTGCTAGCTTGATTCATTCTCAATGACTCATTCATTCTGTCCTTGATGAAATGGTATAACAATACTGGCATCACCAGAGCTCAGAGGTAAGCAAAAACATGAAAGCAGAATTGGATGACAAACAGGAATTGGAACCAAGCTGTTTGGGATCAGGAGTTCACCTGATTAGTTCATATTTGGGCCTTACAATCACTGAAGGGCAATTTGGGATTATCTACAAATCTCAAGATGGATAAATGCACTCTGGTGGGAGGCAGGCACTAGAAAGAGCAAGCAGTGAGCTTATTACACAGCATTTAACTTATCAGGCTTTCCCCCCCCAATGTTTAGATTCTAGCTAGATATCCCGCAAGTGTTTATTAAGCTTCTCTATGTGTCAGGCACTGTTCTAGGCTCCAGGGATAGAGCAATAAACCGAATAGAGTAATTTCCTGCGAGGTGCATATATTCTAGCCACGAGGACAGACAAGAGACATGTAGCAAATAAGTCATTTCAGAAACACACTCTGTGATTAAGATAATTTCACAGGAATGACAGGGTGGGGCTGCTTTACCAGGTAACGAGGGTTTCTTCAGAAGTTGGGATCTTAATGATAAGAAGATCGCACCTTACAAGGATTTGGGGAAATGAATCTTGCAAACATAAGGAACAACTGGCAAATAAGCCCTTGCCACCAAAACAAACCAGATGTTCTGTGACAGAAGGTCAGTGTGACATCTGTATTGCAAGTGAGGGGAGGATGGTGGGAAGCAAGGGCCAGGTTTTAGAGGCCTTGTAGATGTTAATAAGGGTTGTATTTCACCCCAAGCTTAATGGGAAGCAGAGGATTTAAAGCTTTAGAAATACTTTGTTGACAGAGCAATGATTCAAAGATTATTGCATTGATCCTGGGGAGAGATGCCAGTGGTCGGCACTAGGGTGTAAGAGTGGAGGAGATGAGCAGTGGTTGGATTTGGGATATATTTTGGAGGGCTGGATATGAATATGAAGCAAAGCCAGGATGACTCGTAGGTTTGGGAGGGGATTGGGTCTGTGAGTGGACTAATAGGTAGAAGTGAATATGGAAATCAATAGTTGTATCTTGGTCATGTTCAGTGTAAGATGTCCATCAGGGATCCCCATGAAGATGCCAAGGAAGAGTTGGATAAAAGAAGATAGAACTCAGCGGAGTGGTCCAGGCTGTGGAAATAGATTACTGATGTATGGGTTGCATTTGAAACAGTGGAACTGGATGAGATCACCCAGGAGGAGGGGGTATAAGGAGAGGAGGGCTGAGGACAGGGTCCTGTAAACACTGAAATATTTCACAGGTTTTATAGAAGGATCCAGTAAAGGAGCTTAGAAAAAAAATTGTGACGTAGGAGGAAAACGAGGCAAATGTAGAGCATAGAAGTCAAGAGAATAAAATGATGAGAGAACAAGAGCGTACTGGGTCATGACAAGGGCTACTGAATGTTAAGTCAGCGCTATCCACTCTGAAAATTCCTCCCTCTTGTGAGGAGGCAGACCTCTGATGGATTCACTCGGTGGTGAGCTATGACATAAGCCTGAGCTGACCTGTCGCCAGGTGACCAATATACCTTTCCTGTTCTGATAGATTAGTTCTTTGTCTTTATATCCTACCAATCTCCATGAAACTTCATCAAACTACAGAGATATGCTAAAATCTTTTAAGGGGAGAAAAGTCAGAGGGAGAAAAGGCTCCTCAACTATTTTATAAACAGGAAAATGAAGGGCTTGAAAACCTAAGGATTCTTTGAACTCAACGCGGCTATCATGGCCTCCTCATTGCAAACCCAGAGGCAAACAGTTTGCCACCCTCCTGTGAGGAAAACAGGTAGCAGGATAAATACATTCATATTTCCCTCTATTTTCATAGTACACATGGTTAGTCATTAGAATTACGGCCGAGGTGTGCGGAATTGGAGGGGATGCTAGCGGGTGTCTCTGCTCAGTGGAGTTGAGGAATGGACTCTGGACACCGGGCAGCCAATGTTACACTGTGACTCAGAAAGACAGCCCTGGGACCAGGACATCCCAATGTCTTTTATCTTTTTCGTAAGAAAAGAAAACCACGAGTCACAGGATAAAACTATAAATTCCAGAGTGTCATAGTTCCCAGCCTGTGTGATTTCTTGGTTTAACTTAGAGCAACTGTGAGTCTTGATGGAGAGAATCTGGAAAGGCCTCTGAGACACTCAATTTTAAAGATAAGTCTTATTGTCTAAGCTCCTCTGTTTCCTAGGGTTGGTGAGCTGGTTACTTTTGTCCTGTCTGATCATTGTTTAATAGGAAAGGGGCAACACTATGGCTGAACATCTTATGTCCAAAGGAAACCAATTAACCGAGTTACATCCATCAAGAAATAAATAGTAGTTATTATAAGAAATTTTAAAAATCAAGCACTCAGGTTTTTTTTTTTTTTTTAAATCCCAACAGTTGGGATCAATTTGTTATCTCTTACTCCTTTTACTGGCTCAGAACGCTATTGCTTGACATGTGTTGGGAGGTCCTCAATTTCCCCTCTAAGTCACACTGGTGTAGAAGGAAGCTCAGTCTCCCCAAGGGAACCTGATGGCTTGGTGCTTGGGTGAATAACATGGCTAATAACATTTGCTTTGTCCATTCTTTCCCTTCATGGCTTCTGGCTCCATCCTGGGTCCCTTGACCCCATAACGGTGTTCTGACTGAGGATTCCACGATACAGTCAGGAAAACTCACGGAGCTCTGTCTGCCATTTTGCAAGGACTCCACTCCTGTCGCACTAAATGAATGCTCTAAGCAGCAAATGAAAAGCAATTTTCCTACTAGGGTATGGAGCACAGGCAAAGTACCTTTGCAACAGAAACAAGGAGGAAAACGCATTTCTCAAAGTAAAATCTCCAGGCAGGTTAAAGTTGTTGCAATGATATAGTGGGGTGAAGAAACAGATTTGAACTAAGAGACTCCGTCATCTGGAGATAATCAGTATCCCAGGCAAAAATTTCCTAAGGCCAGGATTTCACATGTCTAAGTAGGAATAATTACATGGAAGCACGAAGCACTGTTTCATGAGTGGGCATTGCTTACTCAAGAAGCATAAACCAAACACATGCGGCATGTGGTGTACTGTCTTAGAAGCATCACTGAGTCCAGCAGACGTAGGTTTTTGATCTGATAATATGATTAGGGAAAGAATCATTTGGTTGAAAATCAATTGCAGTGGCTACCCGCTACCCAGTGAGCTTAAAATCTGAAAAGTAATTTTTTTATTTCTGTTCCTCTCTTGGAACAACTTTAAATGTCAAATTTAGTCTCAGGAGCAGTGGGGGTTTCATCTGCAGTCTCAGTGACACAAAAACTTCACAAGAAATGCTAAAATGAACTAATACAATCAGTAGAACGCTGTGGGCATTTTTGTGTCCTTCTAATGGAATACCGTTCTTGTTCCCTTTCTTCAAAAGTGAAACAAATGGCATAAAACGGAGACACTGCTATTGTTATATAATGGTAGAAGAGTCAGGAGAATGAATGAACAAGATTGTACTTGCCATCCATTTTAAAATTAAGTCTCACGGTGAGAGTGAACTACGGTTTTTCGCGTTTTCTTTGCATCAGAGTTTTTCAACCTTGACACTACTGACATTTTAAGTCAGACAATTCTCTGTTGCGGGGATTGTCCCGTGGGTGGCGGGGTGTTCAGCAGTGTCTCTGGCCTCCCCCCACCAGGTGCAGGAGCAGCCCACCCACGCAAGCCAAAGTGCCTCCTACTGTCCCTGGGGGTATCAACATGCCCCTGTCCCCCGTCCTCATGGAGAACCTCTGCTGTATGTTGATGCCTGACAGACAGCGGATCCTGTGAGTCGCTACTGGCCATAAGAGCAAATTTCGATTTCAATACACCAAGGTTGCCTAAGTTAAATCAAGAAATCACATAGACTGGGAATGATGACCCTATGGATTTTATAGTTTTATTGTGAGACTCATGAGTGTCTTTGCTTAAGATGGGACAGTTACTTCCTATCCTGTAACTTTTTGTGGAAAAGGAGTAGCATTCCTTAAACACAAGAATTTTGCTAGCTTCAAGATCAGGGACAATAATTAAATGTGAAAGGAGGGGAGAGATCAAACACAGCAAAAATGGAATTGTGAGAGAAAAGAATGCTAAGAAATTAGAAAGAGATTTGGAAAAGGGACAGAGGAAACTGGAGATTTCTTTTCAAAGGAGTCCCCATACTCCCGGAGTACATTCCTTCTGAATGTTAATTACAGTCTTTACCTTGGCATTTTGCTCTCATATCAGGGAAGCAATTACTGGCCTAATTCAAATTCATAGCAGCCATTAACAATGAACAAACAGATACATTATTTTAATTCCATTTGCTGCTTCCTTTCTGCTGATGTATTGACCCATGAAGCTTTGACTGGATGTCCTGTAATTGGCATTTGGCAAAGGGTGCTATCATCATCATCCTTTTCACATATGAGTATTTATTAAGCATATATTGCATATATATTACCTTGCACGGGCAGGCAGCTTAAAGACCACAGGCCAGAAATAGCCTTTGCTTTTATAGAATTTATGTAATTATGCCTTCGTCTTTTTAGATAAAAATTTAGTCTGTGTGTGTGTGTGCGTGCTTGGAAGGGTCAAGGTGAATACCAGTATGCTAACAGGATTATTATTTCTTAACTTAAATCTCATTTCCCACTATTTTCAGTATATTATTTCAATCATATATAACTTTATTCTGGGCTCAATAATACCATTTATATCAGAATCCAAGGCAAGATCTCACAATGAGATATAGTTAATAAAAAGAGAAGAAAACAAAAGAAATAGCTCTCAAATGGAATAACCTATAATGCTTTTCCTAAAATTTCCTCTTCTTTCTTTCTTTTTCTTATCATTGCGCTCTATAATATTCTCTTCCTTGCCCTTAGTTTTGCACACTGACGTGATTTTTATGTTTTAATTTGGAGGTATTTTATATGCGCCCCGTCATTTGTTTGCTTTTCCTTCTTCAGGGCCATTTAATATCATTGTCTTGTGTCCCAAGACATCAGCCCTTACAAAGATTAATTGATTTGGCTAGAAACAGTGCCCAAAGCCATCAGTACCATGTTAATCCCAGGAAATGTGGGCAAATCATTCACCTTCTTGGATCTCATTTTCCTCATCCACAAAGCAAGATTATGGGATTCTAGAGAGTCTTCCAGCTCTGAGATTTTTATTTCTTTTTATTTAAACCTCTATGTTCACTATAGAAACATGATCCTTGTGTTTCTCAGCTTGTGGACTTAGCCAGTGCTATGAAATATTGTGCAACAGGAAATTTCCCAATAATTTCTAGTAATAATCCAAACATTACTAAAATCAATTTATAAAGGCTAAACCACAGCCTGGTTTTAGGAAAAAAATATCGAAAAGGAGATCATCTTGTTCAACTGTCCCACCTAATGCAGGAATCCCACGTACATCACCTTTGACAGATGGTCATTAGGCTGCTTCTGCTTCAACGGTGACCAGTTGCTTATGGATTCTTGTGGCAGGTCATTTATATTGTCGATCAGCTCTGATGGGGAGGGATTCTTTTCTTTATGTGAAATGAAAATCTGCCTCCCTGTACTCTACCCAATATTTCTAATTTTGCCTCTAGATTAACAAGGAATGCATCTGACATTGTCATCGTTCCGGTGTTTAATGATAACTATCACTTCACCATTATCTGACATGAACTTCATGCTATTGACCTCTTTTTCCTATCTTAAATAAAGGAAGGAAATCTATCTGCACCCTGCCTGACATCATCAAAAGCCCCTACTAGTATCAGATGGCTAGGCTTTTGCTGACATTTAATAAAGTGTCTGGAGATTGAGGGTACACACTCCAATGGAGAATTTCTAGATCAAATTGTACACTGATTAGAGAGTCTGGCTTCTGTAATTAGTACCCTAAAATTGAGTTATTATGTGTATTGCCACTAGAGCATTGTACTCAAAGAACTGGCATTTCAAGTGAATTTGAATATTTAACTGAAATTGATAAAGCAGGAGAAAGCCAATCACCCCCAAAGTCAGAGCTCATGATTTTAATATTTATTTCAAGGATTGAGGTTCTATTGAAAAACTGACCTGATTTTGGAAGATAAAAGCCTGAGTTCTAGGCCAGTCGGGAATAGTTGCTCTCCTACTTATAAAATTAAAGGCTTTCTGAGTTTTGTTTGGTGTTTTCATCTGTTTTATCTTCTCTCCTTCAATTCAGTAGAAGACCCAGAGGGTATCTTTGGTTGGCTGACCAATCTACCTGCTTAAAGTTTTGGTAAAAGTTTAAAGTTGTAAAATCTAGGTTAAAAAAAGGTCACTGGACTATTGTTCTGGAAACGAGTATTATTCTTGACTCTGCCACTAACTACTATGATCTTTGACAATACATTTGAATTCTTTGGATCTTAAGTTTCTTAATACTTAATCTGAGAGGATCTAATTGAATATCTTTAAGACTCAGCTATCCATTTATGCTCAACAGTAATATTCTTCAGGAAGGATTTTGAACTACTTGAGAATTTTAATACCAGTTCCCTCTTGCTTCCCATTATCAGGAATAACTAAATGTTGGGTGCATTTGGTTAGGCACCTGCTAGGATGACTTAGGCCCACATTGAGGCCTACCAGTTTTATTACTGTGAGGGCAGAAGCTGAGAAATACAGTATTGCAAATGCTGTGAGTCAAGTATGAGGCTGATGGGTTGAGGTTGATGATGGAATGAAAATTTCTTTGAGATCTTAGTTATGTGATTGGTCCTTGCTAAGTCTGGGCTCCATTTTCCTAAGAGATCTGGCTGGGGATAGAGACTTGGAAGGGGTTTTCTCTCTATTTCTACAACTGGTTACATGAAAGGCACTCATTCAATTTTGGTTGAATTGAATTCAAATGAATTAATGGTAAGTCCCAACAGAAGAGTTTTGTCACTTACTACTATTACCTTATTCCTAAAAGGGTAATCCATTTAGATATAGTCAATTTCACTATTTGAAAACATTTCATGACTTACAGAATTCAGCATATGCATAGATAGTCACAGAGTTCTGTCTAGATTTTAAAGTTGTGAGAGTTGACCAAGCTACATACAGACAGAGGTAATTGAAAAAGAAAAAAAAAAAATGTGTGTGTTGGGTTTGCATTCTAATGAGAGAAGACTGGCCACAGGATAAACATTGACTTGTGTCTTGTGATACATAACATTATTCTTTTCTGCACCAAGTTTAGGCAAAATTTATGAGCAACTTATGTAAATGAATGCAGCTTGTATTACTTCCACATAGCCAATCGAAGCTTTTAACACACAGTTTCTCATTTGTTCAATCTTCTTATTTCTATAATCAGTGCCAGTGTCACTAATTTTTCTTGATTCCCTAATTTCATGGGCTAGCTCCCATTCTCTCTTTCCCCTTCCCCTCCATCAATATCATTTTTATCATTTGACACTCACATCTGATTCTTTGGAAAACCCGAGGTCTTGTTTGTTTTACAGTGTAAGAGCCCATGCACACTCTTTTCTTTCCCATCCTTGACTGCTCCGAAGGCAGGAGGGCCCAGACACTGTAAAGTGGAGGCTATTGATGGAGGATGTGAAGCTGGTTAAGATGGGCTGCAGGGATGGGTGGTGGCATGAACAGAGAGAGGGAAGATGCAAGGTTCCCCCGTGTTACTGACATCATCCACACATTCATTCATCTACTCTCTCACTGAACAGAAATTTGGTGAGTGTCTACTTGGAGCCAGGTGCTATGTAGGTAATAGGAATAAAGATGCATAAGCAAACACGTTCCTGCCTTGATAGAGCATATGGTCTACCTGAAGGATACCATGAAAGCAACATGATTTATTGAGTCCTATCAGGAAAACTGCACACTGAAGGGACTCCAGCCCCAGCTTGGCTTCTTGGGGGAAGAGTCACCTACTCTGAAACCTGAAAGATGAGGCTGAAATAGCCAGGGATGGGTGGGGAGGGATAGAGGAAAGAAGACTCTGAGTCAGGAGCAGACTGAGAGAACACTTAGAGCAACTGGCAAATTAAGGACACTTAAAACAGTTGATTTCAGCAGGGAAGTGACAGGGGAAACCCAAGAAGCTTTTTAGGGAAAATATGAACACAAACTGTTTTCTGATCTTCTAAGTGCTAAGTGAGAGGTCTGAGGCTCCACTTTAGATTTTTGTGTACAATTTCAGGTGGAGTTTCTTTACCCTGCATGTACCCTTACTCCCTCAGCCCTATCTTGACATTGAAACACAGCCTTTCATTACATAGCAGGAATGAAATGTTTTATATGCAAATGCTTCAGAGGGTTTCCCCATTGCTAAGGAAAAGACTTGCTATGAGTTTTTCTAGTTTCTTAGAGGGAAGGAGGCAGACTTCAATACTGAGTTCAGGGATCTCTGAGTCATACGAGAAAGGAGAAAATGGGCCTCACACATTCACATGGTTTGAAAGCTTCACAAATGTATTCTGTGAACTGATGTTCATTTGTGGAAGAATCTGGAGGGAAGTAGGGCTGGAGCAGGGGAAGTGGGGTTGGGGAATGAAAAAAAATTCTTATATAAGCTTTTTCATCTCTGCTGGGATGGGCTGGGGGGCATTTCAATGGGAATGCTATTACTCTTTTACCATTTAATACTATGATCACCATTAAAACTTCTATTTCTATGGTTAAGAGCCTATGCTGGGACCCAGTAGGCACGATGCACTGGGCATCAGTGTAGACAGCAAGATGAGGGAGAAAGCAGTATGCCTGGCTGAGAGTTAACTAAGCCCAAACTTTCCAGCAAAAATGTCTCACAGATAAACCAGAGATTATACCTCCAATGTCATGGGTGATGATCAGCCTTTTAATTTTGCAGTTTGAGATAAAGTACCCCTTGATGTACATTTGATTATTAATTATTATATTATTGTTCATTATTTCTGAAAATAACATGTTTAATAAAAATCTGAGCTACTATAATGAAAATCATTTAGATAATTTCGAGCATTTCAACCTCCTGAGGACTTCAATTTGATTTCTAAAATACAGTAGAAACTTACTAATTCAGACTAATGACAGAGAGCCCCATTGTGAATTACCAAATTTTGCAGATGAGTCGGTATGCAAACAGAAAAAAAAAATCAAGGAAAGTAAATCACACAATATGCTTTATCCATTTGTTTTGACAATGGTAGTTCAGACTTAACAGTCTATGATAAAACTGTCCTGTATATCAGTAAATGTATGGTCGCTTGTTTCATAAAGATGATGAAGTCTCGGTGATCAGAAATCTCACTATAGAACTCAGACATTAAATCTCTGCTCAGAGATGGCTCTGGGACTGCAGGGGTTTCAAATAATTATCTGGCTTACAAAGTACTGAAGTGAGAACCATGGAGTTCTGTAAATGCAAAGTGAGGAACAGAGGCAAAAAGGTATTTTAATCCATCTTATGGTTGCCATTTAGTGATGCTATAATATTTTTTTCTCTGAGATCACAGATCTTTTGAGGCAGAAGAGACCTCCTATACATTCTCTTGCCCAACATCCTAGTCTACTACACTGCTGTATAGATTACGATTTTATGATTTTTCCTTCAAGAAAGAGGGAGATCCAACTTAAGTACACACAATTCTCCCTTGTCTGAGAAAGGGTGACACATTTTTATGTGTGGAATAAGACCCAGGCCCAGGGGTAATATTGGGAATTCAGAATCTAACGCACCTCAATTTTTATGACCCATCATTTTGTGCTACCTCCTTCTCTTCTCCTTTATATTAATCTTGATGAATGGTTCTCAACCCTGGCTGTCCACTGAACCATCTGGGGAGCTATTTAAGCACACCATTCCCCATGTGCAGATTTTCTGCCTTAATTGATGATTGACAGCCACTGAGAAACCATACTTGAGAGGACCCACGTAGAGCTATGTTTTTATCTTCAGTGTTCCATTCTGTGTCCTTCCTAGAGCCACAGCAGTGAGGATTAAGTGTAGATTTCAGGGTAGGGTAGGGGCACCTGGCTGTCAGGTGGAGGAACAGAGTAGAAGCAAGCACTCAGCATCAGCATGCCGGGTTTGAATTTTTATCTTTGGTGTTTTTAGAGGGAGGACTATTTCTTAAAATGCTTGCTTCTCTATGGAAGGAACTATTGTAGAGACGTGATAGGCCTGGTTGAGATGTCCCAAATACTGACACAGCTACTCTTTTGGGTTGGCGGGGTTGGGGGTGGGGTGGGGGCTCCTCAGCAAGGTTAAATTCCAAAGACTCACAGGTGAGAGACACATCAAGGAGTGAGTCAAATGAAAAGGAAAATTTTAGCAAGAACAAAAAGTTAAGCATACCACCAGCACTCCTCTCTCTAAAGTGAAGCCCAGATTTATTGAGAATTTGTAGATTGTTCATTTTTTGATTAATATTTCCCTTTCTCGTGGCAAAATTTACATTTTTGGGGGCCTCTCCTTCCTGTTCTGTATCTTTTTGTTTCAAGCCAGGCAAGGCTCAGGGAAGAGAATACAAGTTTAATACTGGCTTAAGCCAAAACTAATTAGGGAAGCAAACCCACTGCTCCCCGCAAAAATCAAACACTGCATACCAGAATCAAGTAAAAATGACTTTTAGATTGTCTGTTATTTGGGAATATCTGTACAGCGGCTCCTTCAATTACCGAGTCTAATTTGGAGTTGACTGCAAATTTAAGTACTTTTAGCAGGAGAAGTTCATGAGTCATTCAGACTAAATCTAATTCATTTGTACAGTATTTCTTGGGCAAAGGTGGGTAGCTAGGGATTCACCTAAGTCTGGAGAAGGGGAAAACAGCAGTGTGAGGGACTTTCTAAAGGTCCCTAAGTGAGGGCGGCAGCTGAAATGAATGATCGGATGTGTTCTCCACATCTCCACCCTGTCCTGCCTTCTGGCTTGCCTTTACTCGCCAGCTAGCATCTCTGACTGTCCCCGCCCCTAACTTCCTCTCTCCCTTTGCACAAACACGCAGAGGCTATTTGGGGGGAAAACAGTCTGGTTGTGGCAATGTTTACACATATGATGGCTACGTGCATCTCCACATTGCACACATCCTGTGAAAACCTGGAGACTGCAGTATTTGGATATAATTGAAAGGGTGCATGCTAATTTGGACCCTGTGACGGCACTGTAACCAAGATTTACAGTTGCAAATGGTTGACAACTCAGCTATTGGGTGAAAAGAGGGTGCTGGGGATCTGATCTGACGGGGTGACCCTTTCTGACATGTGAACAAAGAAACCTGCATATCTATTTTTAACCAGGTTCTGGAGACTTCCAGTAATTGACATGTGGAGCAGAGGTTCATACTTGTCCCAGTTCCTGGGGATATTTGCATCTTTTTCTGTGTTTGGGTTTTGCCTGTCTGATCCTTCAGAGCAGGTTGGGAAGCAACATTAGTCTCTGCAGTGGCAGAAGGCTCAGAGTCCCTCCTCCGGCACGTGGTCCCTGCATTCTGCCTTCATCCTCTCTGGGGCTTCAGACTGGGAGTCTGATGTTTTCTATTCCAGGAAAACTGCAAACACTACTCCAAGCATTTATGAGTTGTTCTGAGTGCCGTTCGTAAATTAAGTATTGGCATCATGGTTGTTGGGGGAGAAAAAAATAGGACACATCAAGACTGCATCCTTGAGTTGAGGTACAACAGAAAGAATAATGAAGCCAGAACTCCACAGTTAGGGTTTGTGCAAATTTTTCTCAAACAAGGTAGTGATCAGATTACCAAATTGTAAAGTCCATGAGTTTGGTTTTTGGGACTTCCACTTGTCTCCCTTTCCGCTCTTCGTGGTGAGACTCATTTTGCCCTGTCCATCTTCCTATATTTGGGTTTTATTCTATCTCTTCCTAAACAAAACCTCTTCCTATGAGAGGGAATGATTGATCCATACTGAGGTATAATTGACAAATGGGGTTCATCTGCTAGTTCTCAGAGTGTGTGTGTTATTTTATTTTAGCATTTTAATAGGGATAAAGTCTTTAAGCCAAAGGGGTAAAACTTTTGCTTGGGGATTTCAGATATCTAGCAGACGCCATATTTTCAGTTTAAGGTGGAGGTTGGGTTTGTTTTTGTTTTTGTTTTTGTTTCTCCTGGAATTATTAAAATGTCAACATTTAATACTGAGATACAACTTCTCTCTCTATAAGACCAGTCTCCCCTAAGATGAAGGTAAGAAGAGTGTGAAATCTGGAAAATATTTTGATGACACCATTCTATCCTTCACATCCAATCGCTCCAGTTGAGAGCCAGAAGCAGGTAATAATGGCTCTTAGAATAGAGACCAAAATCCTTTGGGAGGTCAGCGAGGCCCCAGGAGGTTCCAGCCTTCTCTGGCAACCCTGCTCCTTCTTCCTGAGCTCCCCCCACCCTCGACAGGCCTTCTTCCAGTTCCTAAGTTATATAATCCAGTCTGCCTCAGGGAACCACCTCCTCCACATCAGGACATCCGATCATCCCTTGTCCCTCTGCCTGAAAGGTGCATCCTCACCTCTCACTTCCTCTCCATCCCCCACCCCACCTGTCCATCTAGATGACTACAAATCACTCTGCAGATATTGGAGCAAATGTCACTTCCTCAGGGAATATCTTGATGATTAGATCACATCTCCTTGTTATTTGCTCTATTCTTACCCATTACAGCACTGAGACAATTTGCAATTATACCTCTATTTGTGCCATTATTTACTAAGTGTCTAAGTATCCACTTCCACAAGGACGAGGGCTGCATATGAATCATTTACCAGTGACGTTCCCATCTCTAGCACCCTGCCTGGCTCACAGGGAGCAGTAAGTAGCAGCTTACATGTATAACTGACAAATTATATCAAAACCCTGAAGTTTTGCAGGAATTTTCTACTATCCTGGTTGGGTGATCATCATGATGGTTAGTTTAGTGATCAGAAAGGGTATATACACTGTAGTATGTATCTCATACACCATATAGCATGCATATAGCATATATACTGTATATATACTAATTCACTAGTATATAATTATATATTATACATATAGATATCATATATATAATAGATATACAAATTTACCACATTACATGTATTTACAAAGAGCCACACTGTAGGCTACTTGCAAAGAAAGAATTCATTACTGACTTATGGAATCAAGAGTGACGGGTAAGACAGTGTTGACTCTATGTGGGTGTTGTTGAAAAGCCTGACTCTAGACAACCCTTCCTTCCGTGTTGGCATGTGTGAAAATGGCTCTTCTGCTGTTTGCTTATGATAATAAATAGATGCTTTGCGAAGTCTTTCATTGCTGACTTTTCTGTAAAGTGAAAGGGAATAAAACAGTAGTGAGTCAGGAAACAGTTCAGCCCAAATGTGTTTGTTGCACAAGCACATTATTGAACCAGAGCCCCAGACCTACAGTTTATTGAGGATGCTGCTCCACTATTTGGATGATTACCCTGAAAACTGATGGATACATAATTTTAAGAAAGTATATGGTTTCTCCTTTTCAGGTACATGGGATTAGAAACAACAATAAAAAAGAAAGTTACCAAAAAAAAAGAGAAACTTACATGTGTTTCATTTACTTTGCATCAAGGACTTTGCTCAGTACTTCTGTGTTTTCTTTAAAGATTTTTCTATTTATTTTAGAGACAGAGAGAGAGAGAGCATGAGCAGGAGGAAGATAGAGAGAGAAGGAGAGAGAATCTCAAGCAGACTCCATGCTGAGCATAGAGCCCGACACAGAGCTCGATCTCATGACCCAGAGATCACGACCTGAACTGAAATCAAGAGTTGGACATTTAACCAACTGCGCCACCCAGGTGCCCCAGCACTTCTGTATGTTTTGTCTCTCTTATTTAACTCTCCCCATATGTGAGAGACCTAGGTATTTTTAGTGACATCTTATAGCAGAAAAGTCAGTTAACTTGTATAACACCACCTGATTTGTGGAACTGTTCTACCACTCTGAGCTCCGTGAATCAATTCCATTGGTTTAAGATCTTCTCCTGAAGCCCTTTTTCCAGTTAAAATGAATATTCCACCATAGACTTACTGTCCTATTAGATGAGTTCTAGGATCTATGAAATGAAATGACTGGTATCATGTCAGGGCTTGTGGTTACCATGCCAGCCCTCATGACTGCCTATAAAGCTGGTCTGTATACAGCTCCCAGGTCTTAAACCTTGCCCTAAACACTGCTTTGGAACATTCTTAATGAGATGGGTGTCCTGTGGTCCTCTTTCTTTGCAATGGAAAGTTATCATCCAAGAGCAACTAAATTCATCAATTCTCTATACCTCTGTCCCATTGGAAACATCCTGTAAACAACCACTACCATGTTGGTAATTCCCAGGCCTTGTTGATGCTCCTGTCTTGCTATTTATTAAGCCCTACAATCATTTGTTATACTCCTCTTCCTCCAACATCCAGATTGGATGCTTGCTCCTGGTGGCCTGCTACTTCTTCTGCCTTGTTCTAAGGCAGGTTGTCATAATAATATGTCCTAATCATGATACCAAGCATCTTAAGTATATTTCATTATCCAATCCATAAAACCACACTGTGAGATAGGAAGTATTGTAATCCTCCATTTTTTTTCTGAAAAAGAAACTGAGACAACAACAACAAAAAGTTTTCTTAAGGACATACCGCTTGTGAGAGGTTGAGCTGAGATTTATACCTCCAGGTGTCCTGTCTTTACCTGAACTATCACCAACCAGTACCTACTGATGGGACACTTGATGGGGGCAGTTGGGCATTCTTGACTCAGTTTTCTACTTTTATTTTGGCGAATCAGTATATCATACATAGTGTACTGCTTTAGCATAGATATGGATAACTCTTGTTAAATAAGACACATAGATACTTTTAATAATATAGAATTGAAAGACAGGAAACATACTTGTCATGTATAACTCAAGCCTCAGACATAAGGGAATTTCAGACTGGAGTACTTCATACCCTGGAGGTGACACCTGCAACTCAGACATGGTAATGAGCCAGTCAAGTCAAGTTACCAAGTTACATGGTTCTGGAAATTTCAAGGGTGAGGTCAGAGTATCTTCTGTCATGGAGGAAATCCCTATAGTCTCAGGGGGTAATGAAGAAGAGGCGAGAATTTGGAATTTGGAGGAATGATACAAAGAGAAACTATAGTAGTGACCAGAGACCGCAGGCCCTAGCAACTGTGAGTGCCTATTACACTTCCTGCTCCACAGAGCTAGTCACTATTTAAACTTCATTGTCAAACCTATCTACTCTGACTCCTGCCATGGGACTCTGTCTGGTGCTTGGATTATTATCAACCTGGGAAATATTTTCTGTGGGATTTCATATTTGATTTCAATCATATTTGATTGGATTGGATTTTAAATTCAGTAGAAAAATGTTATGTGTATGTATATAGAGATAATTTTGTTAGAATATATGTATTTCAATGAGTCTGTAGCATCATGTGGAACTGCTTTCGCTTCTGTTTAAAATCTTTGGCTGAATATAGGGGTTTCTTTGCAGATGTTGGGAAAACACTCAGTTATTTGTTAATCCAGGGTCTTTGGCAAATCTATCTTGTGCCATGGTGATGTCTATGGCTTTCTTGGGTGTTTGCTTAGGAGCAAATTCATTGGCATAAAACCATCCTTGAGCAACTTTTGTTAATATCTTTAGCCTCTGTGTCCAAAAACATTTCATAGTAATATGAAGTATATTCAAACTCTAGTTGCAATTTTTCATGTTATGATTTTATACTTTTTTTGACCCAATATAGAGCAAAAGTGATAAAAGATTATGGCACTCCAAAAGGATACCATTCATTTTCTTACAACCAATTCTATCATCTTGGATTAGTCTTAAGGTGTTGATTCAAATGCTAGGGAAGCTAGATGCTACAAATCTTGTAGAGGTGCCATGAATACTCAGTGGTTGGGGAGCAATGCACCCTGGACTTTCTCTGTCCTGGACAAGCAGCAAGTATCCTGTTGGTTTAGTCCATTGTGGTATAAAGTCACCAGTAAATTTGGAAATATAGTTAGCCACAAATAGGAAGAGTCTGGGCAGGATCTGGGCAGCATAGGAGAACGGGGATGATCTATTGGCCTCTTTTCTTTCTGAGTCTGGCCATTGAGATGGCATCTTTGAAATTTCATGGCATTGCTTCAGTGTTCCCTATGTGGAAAAGCAGTTCAGATCTGTTCATAAAGAAGCATTTTTTCTCCTACCTCACAGGCTTCTGCAGCATAGGGTCACCTGATAATCCCATGCTGAAGTTACAGGACCACTGTTCTTATTTTGATAGTAGAACAATGAATGCATCTGCTGCCATGTGGAAATGAAAGAAATGCAGGTAAAATACC
Organism: Neomonachus schauinslandi; assembly: GCF_002201575.2. Classification (NCBI taxonomy): domain Eukaryota; kingdom Metazoa; phylum Chordata; class Mammalia; order Carnivora; family Phocidae; genus Neomonachus; species Neomonachus schauinslandi. Next base: position 127,709,639 of record NC_058407.1, read on the forward strand.
CCCCAATAAAAAACTCTAGAGTGACCATAACAAAGCAAATTCTCACAACTCAGGGAATCTTGACAAATGTGTTCACGAGTGTTAGAAATGTGGCAGCCACAGGGGCCCTTGACGGGAATATGTGGCTTAGAAAGAACAACTGTAGAAGTTTTAGATGCTGGCATCACAAGTTAGAACGGAAGCAATGATTTTGCTATCTGGTCCTTTGAGAAGGCCCATTTCTCCTTTTGGCAGAAATTCCCAGACATGCTGGCTGTTCTGATAACTTGTTTCCCCCCTGCTTCAGGGAGTGAATTACCAGTGGATTGGAGAGTAAAGATGTGGGGGTAAGAGAAATTAGGTAGATGCTGCATGCCAGCAAGACAAAGTTCAATCCCTTGAGGTCTTTAAATGGTATTAATTCTAGAAATAAGACACAAAATTTAACCTTTTCATGTTAATAATGATTTCATAAAGAAAAACTCGTTAGTAAAGGTGACAAATACGAAGTTCTATTGAACGTTTAAATTCCAGAATCTCAGTGAATGCCCCGGGGGGATATTTACCTAGCCAATGACTTTCTGATATTATTAAGAAGTAATTTATTCAAGAAAGTCTCCATTCATGAGTTTACATAAGAACAATATCTACTTTACAAAGGCTTGTGTTCTCAGTATAGCACATACCTGATTTACAATGACTTTTGGTTAAAATTTTCATTAGGTTGGTTCAATAGTATTTGATAATTTTAATTTAGTTTTATGAGATCCCAGGTTCCCATTTATAGGAAGAGAAAATGAATACAGAGGAAATAAATTTTTAAAGAGCAAATTTATCTCTCAAATGAGCTCTGCTAATTTCAGCAGTAAATCTCAGGTGGAGAAAAGTTAACCTTTAGTATTTCTATGGCAGTCCTTTTGGGCATAGACTATGGGCATCCATTAAAAAACAGCTCAGACTCAGATGTTGATATCCATAGTGATTCTATGAGACACCCTTTTGTGAAATGCTGAAGTGGAAAAGGAGCCCCAGGGTTTAAGCACAGGGTGTTTTCATGGGCCTGAGCACAGGAAAAGAACAGTGGTCCTCAGGCATAAATCAGGCCGATGAAAGCAGAACCAAAATAGATGAGAAATGAATGCTACAGGATCCTGAAACAAGGGTTAAGGAGTATACAATTACCAGAGGTCAGGAATTTAGGTAGGACGGCCATGATTCAAGCTTTAGTCGAGGATGTGAAATCAGGGCAGACTCAGAGTCCCAAATATAAGATGAGAAAGCCACATCATGGGGCCCATCACTGGCGGATGGACCAGCCCTGACATTGTGATGTGGGATTTGCCCTGCTTGATTGGAAAGCGATGAGTTAACAAGAGGTTGTTATATGTGTGCATGAGCGTACACACACACACACACACACACACACACAGAAAGTTAAGTTTTTTAGCAACTAATTTTTCTGGTAAAGATACCTGATTTAGACTTCTATGGGGATAACTCCAAACTCTTTCCCAGCTAATCTGCAAATAGCATAGGGCAATGCAAAGTGAAACACTCCCCCCATTTTATCAACAAATTGAATGAACCTAATACTATTTGCCAACAAGGAAGCAAGTCCAACTTCTCACAATATTGTCCCCATGTTGATAGAGGGATTGTAGATGAAATTCCCTGTCACATCATTCAGCGGGGTCCTGAAAATGTAGCTATGGGTCTTTTGTGGGTGTAAAAGACCACAGAAGGCAACCCAGTCCCTGCCACGCCACTACCATTCTGAACTGGCCTCTTTCCTCCAGCTCTTCAATGAGGGAGAGGACTGCTAAGCAATTATTCAATGAGTTCGATCAATGTAGAAAACCACACTAGATCATTCACCTTCTATATGTCAGTTTCTGTTTACTGAAGGCTCACTTGTGTTTATTCTCTTTACCTCATTTGTGCAAATGTCCGTGGTCTATTAGGAAATAGACTGTTTCACAACTATATCTGGAACAGTCTTCTGTTTCATCAGTAGGCATCCTGGGCTATAAAGTCAGCCTCAGATCAAGTCAGGATTCAAATGAACATCAACTAAGTTTCTAGGTCTTGGCTCCTGAGACAGCATATAAAACCACCGAAACCAAAGTCAAAAGCCCTGTGTGTTAGTTGTATATGGATTATACAGTCTGTCTAAAATACATTCTGCTAGAGTTGGCAGTGAATCTACAGAATATATTGTGTGTGATTGTCATTGTCATTGTAAGTTAAAGCTCTGTATTTTATAGTATATAATGAAATGAGATGATAAAAGTGACATCAAGCTTTGGATTCTAGTGTCTAAATCACCCATTTTATTCATCATTTGGCAGCTAAATGTCTTTTAAATACTGTGAAAGGTTTTATGATTTAATGTTTGCCTAAAGAATGGAAAGAAATGTGTTAAGCTGCATTACTAAGTAGAATCAAACTCTACTGCATAAAACCATCAGAAGACAGGTGTTTAATCCAGTTTTTTTTGGACTCTAAGAAGAGGAGTGCAGGGCCAAAGTTTGAGCTGGTCTATCTACCTCTGGATATCCCATTCCCCGAGGCTCATCAAATTCATGCTATGCACCAAACAAAGTAAGAGTTTACCTGCTTTCTACTACTACATTTAACTTGTTCTGAAAATCCTTTCAAGCTCTTCTTTTCTGCTAAGAAATTGATATTTTGGTCTCTGGTGGTCATTTGTGTTTAGGCTTCTGTCTTTGTTAGCTTTGCTGTGACCAAAGAGAATTCATCACTGGGTAAGAATCTTAATTCACAGTGGTTAAGAGCTCAGTGAAGTAGCTTCCAGTGCTATGAATATTAGGTGCTTGCTAGTTTTCCTGAAAGACTCTGAAGCCTATGCACCTTGTTTCTCTGATTTAGGAGCTTCAGAGCAGGACAATTCTATTCTTGTGATGGAAGGTGGCCTAATTTGACAAGGCATCATTATTTGTGATTTTTATTTTACTGAACTCTCTGTCAATAGAAAGAGCTTCCCATTAGAAAGCTCTTTCCCAATAGAAAGAGCTTACCATTCCTGGTAAGAATGGAAGAAACAGCCACATCCATTCCAAACTCACTTTGTTTTGACTCATCCAATAAATAATCATGGTCAACCCTCACATTCATGGAGGAGTAAGCCGCTTTGTACTGAGAGCCCCATGATGTTAGGGGACCTATGACAGTCCTTTTACTCCCTAGAATGTTCACCCATCTGTTGGCTCATATTAAAACAATCCCAATTCTCTATTATCAGTGCTTTCTCCCTTCATCCCAAGGCATGAATGCCAGGCAATATGTGAAAACTGTAACATAGATAAGTCCCCAAGATGTTATTAATCATTCCTCTAGGTGCAGGAAAGTTTTCTTTTTTGTAAGAGTAGGAGGCCATGAAGGTAGAAATTCCATAAAGGGGTGGAGAAAGGAGACCAAGGAGGGAGAAGGATAAGAAACTGAAAATTCAGAGATCCTGGAGACACTCTTGCCTAATGGCCTTTGCCTTTGGCTCTCTTAAAAAAACTCTAGGGTTTGACAGGCTCTAAATTTTTTTTTGTCACCCTCTCAATTAGAGAGGCTAATCCTAATATTAATGAACACTGCTGAGCAATAAAATGTGTAGGATATCTTTCCTCTCATAACCAAGAGATCACATATGATCCAGATCACAACTACAACACAGGCAATGTATATGTATTTTAGGATTAAGTAACTTTTTCCTTTTCCATCTGTGCTCTAAATCTGTGCCATATGTCACCTAACAAGGTATTTTCCATTATTCTTTTATTCAGTTCACTGCATTTTGTTCTTCTTATCCCTTGAAAATTAGCCTGTCTGTAATCAGAAATCACTTCCATTCACAGTTCAGTGCATCTACTGTAGACGTGGCAAATGCTTGTTTATGGGGCTGGTAATTGGATTAAAACATTGAAAAGAAACAGAAAAATGGAATGTATTGAAAAAATAAAAAACACGAGCATAAAATCAACAAAACCAAAACAAATTAAAAAGCTCTAATGAATAAAATTGCTATTAATGGAAATCATTTATCAGTACAATGTTTCTGAGTCTGTGGTCCTCAATATTCAATTGAAATGATATTTAAAAATCTAAGAGAAAAAGGGAAAGGATTCTAAGTAACTTTTCTGTGAGCGTAACTTTAAAATGGTTGATTAGTTTCTCTGTATCTTCTGGGCTGTCTTGAGAAATGGGCAGTGCATAAATCTTCACCAGGTCTGGATACAGAAATACCACAGTCAGGAAAGCACTGCTGTGTTAAGTTATTTAAGGGAAATTAATTATTCTTTCAAATTTGGATATTATTATTTAGAACTTGAAATCACAGAAAAGAAAAAATAAGTACGGCCTCTTTCTACCCAGCCTTGCTAAGTGGTGTGAACAGGTGATTGCGATGTTGACAGTCATCAGGCATAATGTGCCATTTTGTCAATTCAGGAGTGATGGAGTTGGTGTATAGACCGCTTACAACCTAAAAACTATACCCATAGGCCTAATTTTCTGAACATCCTTCCAATAACCTTATTCAAAGTATTTTTTAAAAGAAGCCCATATTTTAAGAAAACAAAACAACTTGCAACAAAATAAACCAATAGTAGTATAGGAATGTGAAATCAATTAGTCATACAGGAATGCCAATATCCAACAACAGGTAGGCTTTGATATAAACGGGATCCAAAGAGACAAAGGATCAGACTCAATAGTAAACAAAACCCAGAAGAGAAAAATCCAAAGAGAAACAACAGAACCGCTCATATATTAGAAAGCATGAGAAGCAAAAATCAGATAATCAAATCCATGTGATTAAACCACCACCACTACCTTTAGCAGGTGTCTTCAGGCAGTCCGTCTTAAACCTACAGAAGAGGGAGGCTCTTACCTGCTTGGCTGGATCACTCCTTTCCTTAGTTCTGTAGACCTAATGATGAAAAAAAATAGAAGCAATTAAGTTCAGTTCTTGAATTTGAGAAAGGTATTCTATGCTAACATATCTTTTAAAAAAATGCTCATTTTTTTTTTGTTAAAAAAGTTGCGGTAAAAGCAATGTATAAGAATTAAGCAAGCAAGATGAATTTTGGGTTATTTGCCATTGCAAATTGCTCATTGTGCTCACTGACTTAAAGTGAAGGCACAAGTGAAATTTAGTTGTGGAAGACCTCTTCAATTTTCAGAGTAAAATGATCGTGCTGTATTTATTGATTTCTAATTTCTGCCACCCCTGTGTTGATACGATTTTTACTAGAGTTTGTCTATATTACCTTGGGGATTTTGATGTCTGATGTTTACCTTTTATTTGATCCATATCAGTTGAATTGGGGGGCAGGAAGAAAGTTAATGTCTTCCTGCCACTGAAATTCTATCAGAGATTATTGTGGGAATCTGCTTGGTCTGTTTTCCTATGTTGTAAAATCTAGAACATTAGCTAGTTGTTTTGGTCCAATGCTTACTAAAATCCATTTACTATGTGTAACATTGTTATTTTTTAACCAAGCAATACAAATTGGGTTCTAAAATGTTTTAGATGAGTTACATTTTGTTTTTGTGATTGTCAGTGGTGTAAAATTGATGAATTAGTGAGAAATGAGGAGTATTCTATTATAAATGGAAAACCTGAACCCAATTCTAGAAACCCTGAATCCATTGTCCTAGGCCAGGAATTGGCAAACTATAGCCCATCGGCCAAATCCAGCCTGCTACCTGTTTTTATAGGACTCATGAGCTACAGATGGTTTTTACCTTATTAAGTGGTTGAAGAAATCAAAAGAAAAATAATATCTCATGGCATGTGAAAATTATACAAAATTCAAATTTCAGTTTCCATTAATAAAGTTTTATTGGAATATGGCCACACACATTTGTTTACATGTTGTCTACGGCTGCCTTCATTCTACAAAGGCAGAGATGAGTAGCTGGAACAGAGAGGATATGGTCTACAAATTTTAAAATATTTACTACCTGGTCTTTTTAAAAAAAATGTATTGACCCCTGGCTTATGCTGTGATTGATTTCATCTTTGTTAACCCTAATAATTAAGGTTAATCAATATAGATAGGTGAGTGATAGCTTTTATTAAAATAAAAATGACTGTGTTTCATTCTGGGGTCATTTAGGTGACTCATCGCCGACCATGAAGGGCAGACTCATGGAAAAATGGAGTCCTTAACCATTTGTGTAGGAAGTTCTAGGCTGGCTTCATTGCTGCACTGTAGTTACTTATCAAATCTACTTTTCATCTTATAACAGGACTTCAAGACTCTCCTTTATATTTGATAAAAATATCTAGAATAGTAACACAGTATGGAATAAATAGAACACAAAGAAACAAAACAATATATAAGTATATATATAATGATGTATATGAAGCATTTGTACAATGTTCAGAAACAGAAACAAACTATATTTTTAATGAAAAGATATATATATATATATATACATACATAATATATATTTCATATATGTGTAAAAAAGGATTAATCTTGCTCCAAGAGAGGTCTGGCCTTTGCCCTTTCCTCTTGGGAGATAATTTATAAGCTTTTGGAATATGTTGCCTGATGATAGTGTCATTGTTTATCTGGAGGCCAATATGATTTACATGATTTATGGCACCTAGGCGGGCCTTGGATCATGGACTATCACCTCAACTTCTAGAGAAGCTGAAGACAAAGGTCAGCCCAGCAGATGATCAACATGTTTATGTGACTAAGTCCCAATAAAATTGGATGCCAAGGCTTGGATGGGCTTCTATGGTTGGCAAGACTATGTACATATTGTTACATGTCATCTCTGGGAGAGGTAAACCCTGCTCAACACAACTTCCCTGGGAGGAGACCACTAAATGCTGTGCACGTGGAGCCTTCCTGGACCCTGCTCCATGTGCTGCTGTCCTTGGCTGTTTTTCTGTCCTTTCACTGTAATAAACCATAACTGTTGAGTATAGCAACATTAGTGAGTTCTGTGTATTGTTCCAGCAAATTATGGAACCTGAGGTTGGTTTGGGGGACCTGCTAGCTTACAGCTGTTGTCAGAAGTGAGGGTGGTCTTGGGGACCCCTGAAAACTGTAGCATATATACACTTTTAAAATTTGTCTATACACATACATACATATCACCAAAAAATCACATTATGGTTATTGGAGTTATATAGTGGGCATGACATGTGGTTTCTAGGATGCTAGCATCCAAGGAGCTGATGCTGGTTAAATATATACTAACATAAAATTATTCCTTAAGCTTTACATATACATTTTATATACTCTTCTGTATTTATGATATCTCAATATTTTGGTTAAAAGAGGTAAAAACTCCCCATAGAGCATGTTACTATAAACACACATAGGCACACACACACACGAGGTCCAGGGTATGACTGAAAACATTCAGCTTCAAAAAATGTTGCCATTCTGTCCTCAGTTTATTACTCAAGGACTATTACCTATTTTTCATAAAAAAAGTCACTTTGTTGTTCAAGGATCAAAATCACAATTCCCATGGTCATGTGCTAGAATATTGGTTTTAGTTTGTTTTATTTGCTATTTGCAGTCTCGGAAATTCTGTCCCAGTTACATGTGTATCTTAGAAAGGAATGTGTGAGTTCTCTTGTTTTGACTTAGTTGTAGCAGAATGAATGACCTCTGTACAGGTTAGATGAAATGACTAACATCTTAGCTACACAGGAGAGTCACATATGATCATAACAACGAACTATAACCTCCCCCATGAATAAGAACTGAGATTTCTCTCCCCCTTTCAGCACCTACCCCATTTCTGGAAATATTGTGTGCCTGGGTAAATAATTTTTTTTTTAAAGATTTTATTTACTTATTTGACAGAGAGAGACACAGCGAGAGAGGGAATACAAGCAGGGGGAATGGGAGAGGGAGAGGCAGGCTTCCCGCAGAGCAGGGAGCCCGATGTGGGGCTCGATCCCAGGACCCCGGGATCATGACCTGAGCTGAAGGCAGACGCTTAACGACTGAGCCACCCAGGCGGCCCTGGGTAAATAATTTTAAACTGATTGACCACAAGGAGGATTTAAACCCATCAACACTAGGTCCTCTGTGTCCACAGAGATCCATCTGTTTCCATTTTCTAGACTCTTTGCAACCATTGCCATGTCTACACAGCACAGGCAGTACTGTCATATAGAGAGACCACCATCATCTTCCATGCAGGGAAGAGTGGCTTGAAAAAAGCACATGATTCTATACAGACAGATCACTGAACTTCTTTAGCAGTTGCCAAGTGCTTTGTGTCTGACAAATCTGATAGCCCCATAATAGAGATGTTTTAATATGGTACCAGGTAAAGCAATTTTAAGTATTCATTTAACTTCTTAAGGTATCAGATATAATGTACTGACCTTTAAAAAGAACCTAAAAATCAATAGTTTGGAAATATTTTTGCTAGATTTTGGGTGCATGAATATCTCTTCTAAAATAATAAAATTATGGGTAACAAAGGCAAAAGATTGTAACAATTGATGGTAACTAGTTGCATTGAATAGTCAAAGTATGCCAAAGTAGAGTTTTGCTACAGACCTTTATCAGTGGTCCGCTCAGACAGAGGGACACATATAGACTGAAGACAGGAACAGACTGGGTCATCTTATAAAGTAACTGTCTTTTTGAAGTCACCCAGATCCACGGTCAGAAGCCAATTCCTAGTAATTGCATTATCTGGGCTTCATCTGATTCCATTGTTCACATGGCCCCAAATAATCAGGCCACTCTCATTGATTAGTGGCTTGTTCTGGCCAACTGAACAACTCAATCAAATTGACCCTATGGCAACTTGTTTCATTGTTTAGTAGATAGCAGTTAGGATTCCCCCAAAGCCGGAGTCAGCCATATTTGGGTCATTTAAAGCACTCAACACAAGGCTGCTTCCAAGGAAAGAACGTGGTGGTGGAGAGCAAACCACTGGGTAGCACCATCGCATGCTCTTAAAGATGGAGCTCGGACACGCTAAGGGAGGTTCTCACAGGTTATTGTCTGTGACAGTCACAAGTTCATGGAACTTTGGGAGAAATGCTGATTCCCAGGCCACATTCCAGACATATGGATTCAGTATTTTGTATTGGGGCCCCAGGGATATGCATTTCAAGAACTACCTAAGTTATTCTCCTATTGATGGTCTCAAAGAAACCTAGAAAAACACTAACCCTAAAATGTCAGAACTGCTTCTAAGCTTTGAAAAGGGCCAGTTGGTTCCTACTGTCACCATACAATTCATGTGCTTAAGGCCAGGACCTTTTAGTGGCCTCACATTCTATGACCCAGTAGAAAAGGTTGCATCCGATGGTCCTGTCCACAAGCCGTAAGATTCATCTGGCCATTATATAAATGGTGCTTACTTGGCTTCTATATAATTTTGAGGATGTGAAGGATGTGACCCTCTGAAAGCATCTTATTAACATCATGTAAATGTATACTCTAATGTCTCCAGAGAAGAATCTTGGCAGCTTTCTTTCCCCAGACTGTACATTGCTAATGGTCATCATTACCTTACAGCTATCAAATAAAACCATGAGCAGCTGGCCTCAACTGGTCTGCTTTGTTTTTTTGTTTTTTTTTTTGGACTATATTAAAAGATTTTATATTGTTAATAAAGGGAGACAATTAAAGGTGAAGTATTTAGTTCATCCAGCCCTCAGAATAATGACTATAAAGACAGTTTCAGTTTAATTCCCCAAATTTAAATTTGGCATTCACAATTATTAAAAGTGTAAGAGCTAAACTATAAACAACCCATTTTAAATTTTGTCAAGTTTTAATCAGAATTTTGTTGCTTGGTAAGTGACCTGTTTTGTCTAATGGTCACAGCTGGGCTGGCTAATCAGTAAGGGTATTATTACCCTCACTGGAAACTCAAACTGGGACTGAAAGTCCACTTAATCTAATTCAACAATTGTATGCGGAGTATGTGCTGTTTAAAGCATGTATGAGACTCAATCCTTGCCTGCAAGAGAATGAAATCTTAAATAAGTAGCAATAATATTATGAAACATGTGTAAGATCTTGAAGAAAAGTTCAAGTGCCTAGGGTTCAGAGGGAAAGGAAAGTCTATCTTGTGAGGATAAATGAACATGTATAAAAGGGGTAGTATTAGCAAAGGCAGTTAAGCATGGGCTGAGTTGTGGAAATGCGGACTCCAATCTGAGTGGTCTGCAGACTGCATTTTGGGAGTGATAGTAGATGACAGACCTGTTATCCTTCCATGTGTTCGAGTCCAGGCCCCTTGCAAGGCAACGCTAATTTCAGATTAGGATCAAAATTTGCACAACCCCTTTAGAAGGAATATGCCATGAATAGTTTGGAAATAAAATCATGTCATTTAGCTTTCCACGCTGTAGTCTTGTGGGAGCCAATGAGATGTTGTTCTGTTCCCTAGCTCTGTAAACTCACTTGTCTTCTCTGGGTCTCCATTCTCCACCCATGCAATACAATACTTAGGACTCTACCTGATCTCAAAGGAACATCAGCATAATAAAAACTTTTATTTGATTAAGAGCTTACTCTTCTCAAAACAACCCATATGTTATCTCTTTTGATCTATATAACCAATCTTTCAGGGAATTGGGGCTGACATTTTAATCTCTAATTTTGCAGGTGAGGAAAGTAAGCTGAGAGAAGAAAAAAGCATATTGTCTGAGACCACGCTGCTTTCGTTGAGAGGGCCACAATTTAAACCCACATCTACTGCCACTAAAAACCACCATTAAGCTGCCTCTCCTCACAGTGAGGAGTGAATAGGGTGGGTATACAAATATTTTGTAATAGAGACAATGTCAAAACTCCGTGAACTATAACCCAAGTAATATTCTTGTTCAAGTTTCTAGATTTTCTTATGTGTAATTTTTAGGAAAAAAAGAAATCATTAAAAGCCAAACAAAGAACATAAAAGGACAACAAATAAAAGTTAGTTTCAGAGAAAGTAAAATAAACATAGTTGGGTCAAGCAGATATTAAGTGCCTCTGATATAATGCAACACTTAAAACATATGTTGTTTTTGGCCCAAAATGCTTAACACAAATTTATCAGCCTCTAAACTGCACCTTCCACTTTATAGAAAACATAACAGATAGGGGAATAAGCTAAATGGCACCAATAGGAAGCAACCAGTCTAAATCTGGAAGTGGGGCATTCTGGAGGGACAACTTTCTTGGCTTCCTTAACAGATGAAGGTCCCAAATTGGAGGATGGAGTTGAGCAATGCAGGGATGGGTGGGAGGGAAGGATTGAAAAGAGACCTGAGGAGAATCTGGGGTGCTGTCCTAACTGCAGTGATGATCTCACCGATGACTACATTGTACGTTTTAAGTATGTGCAGTTTATTGTACGTCAACCACACTGCAATAAAATCTACACTTTTCTGTACCAAGAGCTAACAGTGATCTTCTAGAATATGATGGTCACTTCCTTATTTCAAATTCTTCCAAAAAAAATTCCTTCAACACAATCGAAAATGCCCTTAAAATGAAGTCTTGGGGCGCCAGGGTGGCTCAGTCAGTTAAGTGTCCAACTCTTGATTTCAGCTTTGGTCGTGATCTCAGGGTTAGGAGATCGAGCCTCGTGTCAGGCTCCACACTCAGTGGGGAATCTGCTTGAGATTCTCTCTCTCACTCTCTTTCTGCCCCTCCCCACCACACGCTCGCTCTCTCTCTCAAATAAATCTTTAAAAAAATTTTTAAAAATAAAGTCTTAATGCTATAAAACAAAACAAAATAAAATAAAAACAATCCTAGTCGATACAGTTGATGGTATTAAAATGGTGTTGTATGGTGACAGATGGTAGCCACACTTGTAGGGAGCATAGCATAAAACATACTTATCTAATCACTACATAACATTGTGTGTCAACTATACTTCAATTAAAAAAAAACATTAAAAAAACCAAAAAATCTGTTAGAGATGTAAATGGTGGAAGTGATTCACAGAACTGAAGAAACGCTCATTCTAAGTTCTGGATATCTGAGTCTCCCCCTCTAGGCTGGCGTTTTTCCTGGATTGTCCATTTCATCCCTTTGAACAGTAGGAAAAACTAAAGGACTGGTTCAGCTGCTTTGGAGAATTTGTGCCTCTTCAGGGCACATAATTTGAGCAGTTAATGTAGTCAAAAGGACTAATGTAAGGGTGTGCCCAGAATCATGGGTTTAGGTTTCAGGGTAAAAAGCTAAAATGAGATACCCTGCAAACTCCTGACTGGGAAATGGTAAAATGGTATGGGATATGCCCCTGGAGAGCTGAAAGTCTCAATTTTATTTCAATCTGAGCTTTCTGATTCCACCTTATGCACTTATCCCAGGTGTTCCAGTGGATTGGGACGAATGCATGTGCACTCACAGAGGTCCCTTTGAAAAATCAAATTTGCATAAGCCCACACACTGCAGAGTGTTTAAAAGATTCATCAATAAGTAGAATATTGCTCCTGCAGATAAAAATAAAAAGACTCCTTGAAATTTAGGGAACATATTCAAAAACTTCAATAATGCTTTTTAAGTTACAGGAAATATTGCGACACCGATTTAGTTGTGACCAGCGTGGCAACCACGCCGGGGGCCTCTCCCACTGAAAAACATCTCCATTTCAATGTGCCAACACCTGTGAACACTCGCCCAAAGCTACAGATACCTACGTTTTCATTTATTTGGAAGAAGCTAAACGCAGGAATGCATTCTGAATGTATTATTTTTTCTAAAACAAATGCTTGTTCGATTTTCACAACATCCACTGACAGAGGCAGTCCCTAAAATAGAAAGCTGACCCAGACACTCATCTTGATTCTATCCTGTAATTCTTTTTAAGTTACCTGTTTGAGCAATAATAACTAACAGCCATCGTCATAATGCCAGTGGATTGATTCATTTATTCAAACAGCGCGGTGCCATTCAACCTTTCTTAAAACATTTTCAAATGAATCAGGGACCCTTTGGATTGCCCAGAATGCATATTCATTTTCCTTTCTAGTCACTGCTACTCCATCAGGTTCCCATCTGATGTACTTTGGGGGGGGCCTTTGGCTTACCAAATGTAGGCTGAGGTGCGTGTGGGAACATGCACGTGCAAAAACAATCCTCAGAATAGGCTCCAAGGTGAACTAGCCTCTTTCTTGCTGGCACACAACCTTCCCCTTCAGGTAGGAACCTTGTCTGTTTCTTTTGTTTCTTTTTTTTTTTAATATTTTATTTATTTATTTGAGAGAGAGAGAGAACAAGCAGTGGGGAGGGGCACAGAGAGAAAGAGAGAGAGAGAGAAGCAGACTCCTTGCTGAGCAGGAAGCCCAATGTGAGGCTTGATCCCAGAACCTGGAGATCAAGACCTGAGTCAAAGGCAAACGCTTAACTGACTGAGCCTCATAGGTGCCCACATTGTCTGTTTCTGAGACAAGTCCCTCACCCTCTGCTACTCCCTTTGCCACTTGAGACCTTTGCTTGGTTTCTTGGACTTCGCTCAAGGGGAGACATGATGGGGATGGCTGGAGGTGATGACACGCAGGTTAGAGGCAAAGCTACCACCAACGTGTGGCTGCCCGGGGCTGTGCAGGGTGCTGACCGGTGAACTTCCTTCCCCTGACTCACGTCCTCTGGGTCGACACTGAGCCCATGTGGGCCTTTCCACCCGGAACTGATTTGACCAGTGAGAATCTACAAATCTACTCAGTCACTAGTGCCTGGCTGGGACTTTTCTCCCAGAATAGGGAGAGGGTAAAGCTTTGCAAGCCCTCAATAAGAAGAATGGATTTGCACTGCCAGGTTGACCAGTGGATTTGGAAACCTTGGGAAATGAGCTTGCAAGAGAGGACAGCTAGATGCCCTCGAGCCTACCCAGGAAGGCAACAGTACCAGGGGAGGGAGCTTCTCCCCTTCATGAGCAGGGAGAAGGATAAAGCATGCTGAGAACACCCCCAGCCCTCCCAATCACCTGGGCCTGGCACAGGTGGAGGCGTGGTGTGGAACCCTACAATAGGTTTCAAGGACCTTAGCTTCATTCCTGGACCATGAGTTGCTGGTGATTGCATGGGATAAACTTGCACAAATAGCTTATGTGGCACCTTTTTTTTTTTTCTCTTTCCTTAGAATTTGACAAACTTTTTCTACCAAAATGAGCTGTCTTGTGCACCTTAACATTTAGGAATAGTTTGCAAGATATTGATATATCCAACCCAACCTCCCTTAGCAATCCTAAATCCTAGAGTTTATTGATGAGTGATTTGTGAAAATAGAGCGTTACTCTTCTTGGAAGACGAATTGGTGATGCACTGAAATGGAAATGAAATAATAAAATGATATTTTCTTTGTTATATCAGTATTAAATTTATTTTCAACTACAAAATGAGTGTTTGCTAGATACCAGAATTTTAATGCTTGTTGGTAGGTTTACACATCCAGGTGAGACATGGGTCTTCTGAGGGAGCCTGCTCCTATCTTCTTGTGGACAGATAATTAAAGAGATAATTCAAGGTATTTGGATTCCAAGAAAGAAGAGAAATTTATTTCTCGCTTATCCATATGTTTATGTATATCCATAATATATTCCTGTGCATATTATGTGTCTGTAATGTACAGTCATTGGAAAGCTGATTTGCAGACAATTTTGCTAGTTCCACAAATTTATGGGCATAAGCTCTGTCTTTAATTTTGATTTCCGTGGTCTTTTCCACGAGCAGGCATAGTCCTTGGCCCTAGGAACAGGTTTTGACCTTTTCAGCTCTTTTATTCAGTTTGACATTAATTTTTCTTCTTTATTCTTAACAGGTTTTCATTGTACTTAGTGAACAATACAGGGGCCCTGGGGGCCAAAATAAACCCGTAAAGTGCCCATGAATTTTAACCAAAGACTTACAGCACTACATGATTAAAAGCTTTAAATTCTCAAAGAGCAACATGATTAATCCAGTACCACGGTGCTGAGTGGCTTCACACTGGCTTCATTTGTTGGTATTGTTATTTTCCTTGGTTATATTTGATTTGTTGGAATGATGATGATTTTAGTTTGCACAGCTAATGTGAATCTCCCTCTGCAATTGCAAAAATGTCTTAACTATTTCAATAATTTTTTTTTAAACTACTCCTATCCGACCTTGTGAGGCAAAGAACGCAAGCCCAAGATATGCCTATGAAGATGGATTCACACACCTGGGGCTACTACCGTGAAGGCAGACATAAAAACTCTTTTCAGTTTATTGTACAGTTCATAGAAATGAAGGCAGATGGTTTAGATGCTTTTCTATTCTGTTTTTTTTTTTCAGGCTATTTTTAAAGATTTCTAGGAGCCTAAACTTCTCCTTGATGGGCCATCCCAGGGCTAAAGTTAAAAAGTATGTGCAACAATTTCTAGCCCAACTCAACTTCCCCACTTTCTCTTTTGCCTGTTCTTTGCACAAATAGATAAAATCCACTTTGCGTCTTCTTTGTGATACTGATTCAAATACCCATGGGTTCCTATGAGGGTAGTGTTTTTGCTTCATTTCTCCCAGTTAAAACAGTCCTATTTTCATTAATCTTTCATCACAGAGCCTGCTTAATATGATATTGTGTGTATTTCCACATTCATGGTTAAAAACTTGAGCCCCAAATCAGTTGTAATAAAAAGTGCTACAATGTATATATCTGAATTGAGTGGTGGTTTCACTTCCTGCCTCATCTTATTATTCTGAAGCAAGAACTGTAGCTGTTCTCATCATGCAATCACTATGTCCACCCTTTTTAATTGTTCATAATTTATCTTCAGCTTGCAATCTGTGAGGACTACCAAAACTGTGTTTGCCTGCCTTGGTCTCCCTATCTTTTATCCAGATTTTGAATGGATTCATAATTTTTTGACGTTAAGGATGTTAATATGCATCTATCTTCAGTGGTTTTTATCCTTAACCTAATTTGCTTGGAGAGTTCGAAGTTCTTTGAGATAAGCTCCAGAAGGCTAAGTAAATGTAAGTTTTCAAAGTCAGTACCTCTTTCACAATGTCACTTACAACAAAATGGATTTCTTTTGCTCTAGTAGGTTAACTACTCGTAGAAAACTAAAGATGACATGCTGAACAATCTATTTGTGCTCTAATTCTATAACACGTCGCTACTATCGAGTTAGAAATATAATAATATTTTGGCTACATGCTGTGATTCATCTCTGAGGGAAAGGAGAGATATCCAGGGCCATGGACATGTGTCTCTGTTATCTGTACTAAGTCATTTCAAACATAAACTCACCCTCAAGATATTTTTCAATGGGTCAGCCAACTGAGGCTTCGCTTATCACCTTACCATGTAATTTCCTCTATCCACGGACTCTCTTACTCTCTTTTCTGACAACTGGGAATTATGTGAAAAATAATGAACTTTAGGTATTTCTTGCTCTTTTCCCCCTTGGTTCAGCTGCTGACATAGATGTTCTTGGGGCCACAGTTAGCAAATGGGACAGCTTTTGTAGCTGAAATTAATGTCACAGGACTTTGAGAATGACCAAAATTTCAAATTGAAAGATCACTTCCTCTTCATCAGTGTGTAAATGCCCTACCCTTTTCTTGCATTTTTATTCTTTTGGGGAATCTGGGGATGAGTTGCAACTTCTAAGACTACCCCACTCGAACGGCCCGAAATATTAACGTGTGGCTGCTTGCTATTGAACTGCCACAGAGAAATAACCAAAGATTAATAAACGTGGCTCAATTTCATGGTTGTGGTTCTTGGGCAAGTCCTTCCTCGCAGTATTTTGAGTGTACACAGCAGCTGCAAGCTTAAAATGAAAGGTTTTCCAACTTCACCTCTTAGCCCCTGTAATATTTCAGCTGAGCCTGCCTGAGGACTTCCTTTCTTTGAGGGAAATAATAAACTATGATGAGTTTGCAATAACAGCTCTCATTCCTACCACTGTCTTATTTCTAAGAAGTGGAACAATAGCTCCTTTTATTGCTGAGAACAAGACCCTCCAGAAGAGTGGCGTTGAGACTGCGGAGTCGGAATGGGGCTTCCTTTGCACAAACTGCCACAAAGGTTATGGAAAGACATCTTGACATTGAGTTGCCATGGATGCATTATGATGGTGTAGTGACACTCCTCTCTTTCAGCAAGTGGTGATGTGCACTCTAATGAACGTGTCACAAAGCACAGCCACTGGGCCACACGATCATCCGGGGCCTCCTAAGGCCCCTCTGCCTATCCATCCCTCCACCATTGCTTGTTCGGCTGGAAAAAAAAGGTAATATTCATTTTTTGCTGTTTTGTGACCTTTTCTTTTTCATTTTTATACCTACTCTGTTGATTTAGAATGAAAATATCCCTCAAAGAAAGATTCCACTTGCTCCAAAACCAGGTCTCTGGAGAAGGGGTGAGTTTTTAGTGTGAAAAATGAGACTTCTCTGAGAAACAAACTGAGGGTTCTAGAGGGGAGGGGGGTGGGAGGATGGGTGAGCCCGGTGATGGGTATTAAAGAGGGCACGTACTGCATGGAGCACTGGGTGTTATACGAAAACAATGGATCGTGGATCACCACATCAAAAACTAATGATGTATTGTATGGTGACTAACATAACATAATAAAATTAAAAAATGCAAAAAAACAACAAAAAAATGAGACTTCTTAGGCACGTGTATTTCACAAGCCATGCCCTTCCTCATATGGCTGCCAAGCCTGCTAGGTCTACAGATCTTTGCTATGAAGTGGCGACCGAACCTCCAGGATACAGGGGTAAACAGGCACCACTAGGAGCTACGTCAGGGTGGAAAGATTGTCAGAAAGCAGCCACATTGTCCCTGAAGTGCAAGGTCGCTAAGCAGAAGTTCAAGGTTGACAGCTACTGTTGGCTTTTTCCTTATTGGGAAGTCATGCAAGGTTTCGGGCATACACTAAACCTGGGCAGATGACTGTCATCTAGGGTCATTGGTTCTGGGCCACAGAGGTGAGCTTTTCGGAGTAGTTTCTGAGTGCCTTTCTTTGTATGGATTGTCCTATCCTGAGCCAGTGCAGGTACACTGTGGTGTGGAAATAATTTATGCATTCTAGAGACTGACCTGGTAGAATGGATGCTGTTTGAGCCCTGCCCAGATGTCGTTGACTAGTTCGATGCTCCCCTCCCCCAGCTGCTGTGAGTGTTGGCTCTTCATGGCTCACAGTTGCTTTCTTCTCTAGTGAATTACCCTTGGTCCCCACAAGAGCCACTGACCCAAAGAGATGCCTGGGAGTTTCCTCCCTACATGTGAACTCCACTGCCCTGGACGGGGGCTGTCTCCAGCAAACGACTGTGAAGTGTCCAGCTCTCCTACCTGAAGGTGAGATGCTCTAGAACTTTCGGTGAGATAAGGGCGAAGCTGGGCTTCAGGTGAAACCACCTCTGTGCTTAGCTTCTTCCCTGTCTTATCCTGCTTCCCTTGTTCCCCGACAGGTTCCTCCTAGAGGCACCATCTCAATATATCACCTCCACAGAATCCCTGTCTCAGCCTCTACTGCAAGGGAACATGACCCAAGACGCATGGTAACTAAGTCTACTATTGCAACACACGAACATACAGAGGGCAATTATAATAATTTATTTCTTGTATATTCTAAAATTTATGTGCATATAATCCATCTGGTAAAATGCAGATATATGTTTATAATGTGAGCCAGTAATTCCACTCCTAGGTATTTATCCCAGAGAAATGAAAACATATGTCCACAAAAACCCTTCAACAAGAACATTCATTCATAGCAGATTTATTCACAAAAACCAAAACCTGGAAACCCAGATGTCCATCAATAGAAGAATGGAAATGTAAACTGCGGTGTGTTCCTAAAATGGAACCCAACTTAACAACAAAGACAATAAACTACTGGTGCAGACAATAACAGAGGTGAATCTCAAAAATACTAGGCAGAATGAAAGAAACCAGACGCAAGAAAGTATACCACTATGTGTTTCCATCTAAATGAAAGGCTATAGCAGACAAAACTAATCCAGAGTGACAGAAATCAGATCAGTCTTTACTTTGGAGAAGAATGTGGAAGTGACTAGAAAGGGGCAGGAAGAAATTTCTGAGGTGATAGAAATGTTTTTTCTTTGATTTGCATTCATCAAAACTGATTGAAGAACACACTGACGATCTGAGCATTTCACTGTGTGTAAATTATGCCTCAATTAAAAAAAAGCAGATGTGAGAGATGCATCTTTTTCTGAGTTTTGTTTATTTTGATCATAAGCTTGTGTTGAACAGGGACTGTGGTGAAGGTAGCTCAGAGTGAATCACCAAAGTGATTGGTTCCGTAGCCCCCCTATGCATCTGTTCTACACACTGTTCCATTTGGGTTCAATTTACTTCAGGTTTCCTTTGGATTAAAAGGGAGAAAGAGAAGAGGCAGAGAGAGAAGGAGAGAAATAGTGCTGATTCTCTTGATTGCGTTAAAAAAAATGAATGTAACACAGGTCATTCTTCTTGATGACACTTTATTTGCAAAAATATAAAAAGCGTCATCGTTCACTCATTTTCTCCTATCAAACATTTGTAGTTTACTTGTAGCGTTGCAGGTACTGAATCAGATGCTAGGAATATGAAGAAAAATACATCATTTTCTCAGCCTTAAAAATGTGCTGAAGGAGTTGATTGTAGCTATTGTAGTCACAGAATCCTAGATGGACCAGAGTGGAACTAAGTAATGTCGGGGGCACAGCAGATGTCGAAGGGACAGGGATGGAGAGACCCACCTGGGGGCACTAGAACGAGCTTCTGAAAGGAGGTGATATGTGAAATAAGACACCCAAGGCTTTAGTAAACCACAAGAGACAGTGTGGTCCTGCTAATGTAGGACAACTCTGGATATAGGCAAACCTACTTAAGAGGTTTGCTCCAAAACACTCTATCACTTTGGCAACTGA
This sequence comes from Neomonachus schauinslandi, assembly GCF_002201575.2. NCBI lineage: Eukaryota > Metazoa > Chordata > Mammalia > Carnivora > Phocidae > Neomonachus > Neomonachus schauinslandi. The sequence goes on from NC_058407.1 coordinate 127,729,482, forward strand.
CTTATCCTTCTTGAACCTCTACCTCGTTATTTCTAATTTGGGATAATAACACTTGCAGTGCTGCTACAACATTATACCTAGTTGCTATTATTATTATTATTATTATCTGGAAAAGATGATTAAGTTATGATCATCTATTAACGCTTTGCCTTATTGGATTAGCAACCCAGTCTGATAGAAGCAAAGGTCACTGAAGAACTTTGACTTGGGGGCCAACAATCAAATTCCTTTCTTTGTCTTTTCCAGCTTCTAGAGGCCCCCAGCTTTCCTTGGCCCATAACCCCTTCCTCCATCTTCACAGGGGTACAGCATCCTCAAGTCTCTTCCTATCTCTCATCTCTGCTTTCCCTACCAGATCTCCTACTTTCTCTCTGCTTTGTCATCACATCTACTCCAGGTTCTTGGGATTGGATGTGGACATCTTTGTGGAGGGGGTGACATTCATCCTATCACAGAATATACGTGAGTTGTCCTGAGACCTTTTTGGAGAATCTGAGAAGCTGAGAGGTGACATTGGTGGGACTTACTGGATGAGAGGCTGATTGAGGCCAGGGAAAGGTCTTTGAGAGGGAGCTGGAGCTGAGGGCATGAAGAAGCCCCACAACTGACAAGCTCAGCTCTGTGCTTCAGGGATCCAGTGTGGCTTAGGGTACAGGATGGCTTGCAAGGGTCTGGGAACTGGAGGTAAGGCCATACCTTGGAAGTCACTGCAATGGGCCAGGCGAGGTATGAACTAGAAAGTTCCCCAATTTCTTAATCATGCCCAAGATGAATTCCATGCTTAATCACCATAATGAGGGTGGAGCTTTAAAGAGAAGGATATGAAGAAGAAAAGGAGAATGAGAGGGAGAAGCATGGATTTCTTGTCTTCAGAGTTTTGGCAATGGGTAGTCATGAAAGGAAAATAACTTTCATGGGACTTATTTGTAATTACTGACTTTGAAGTTCCTTTAAATATTGCAATGCTGAGGGTATTTTAGACTTGGAAACATAAATATTTTATTAAAAAGCAAACAATTCACCAACTAACCTGATAGCAAGGAAATCCCCTCATTATGAAAACTCTGGCAAGTTATTTGTATACAGGGCATGATCTCCTTGATATGCACCTGTTTTCTATATGAATTGAGGGATTAGATGGGTCAAGAAAATCTTAAAGAACAAAACCCTTATTATCAAGCTCTTGAGGTCATTTTATATTCAATAAAATAATTTGAACAGCATTTTTATAAGAGACAAGGTAGCTTATGCTTGCTTTTTCTAATAATCAGAAGTCAAACATAAATTTTAAGCATTCTTCTGGTGAACATTCATTACTTTAAGCACCTCAAACAGTAATACACATTGATTTATGAACTCAACATCAACTGTAGATAAGATGCTACAGATGCTTCTCAAACCACAGAAAATGCTCCCTCCTCTCGCTTGAAGATTCTACAATTCTCAAAAAAAGACCTGGCATTTTCTCTGAGTTATCCAGGCAAGAAGTACAAAGTCCTAGAACATGACAAGTTCTGGCTAATGACCATCTAGATTCTATGAGGAGCAAATTCTATTAAGCCAGTTAACATGTTAAATACTTGACTTGGAAAAGAACCAAAATGAATTTATAGAGAATATACTCATATATTCAGAAATCGTAACAATATAGGATGTACTTTATAAGGTCAAATTTGCTGAATTTAAGTCTTTCTCTACCACAGAAAAATTGAAAAAAAAATGCAGAAAAATAGGCCTGAAATACTTTGACAACAAAAAACATTTATTAAAATTGGCAAACAGGGCAAGATTTTGGCATCCTGTTAAATGGATAAATGAAGTTGCTTAGTCTATAGGAGATCTGGTCCTAGGTCCAGCATGTATAGATTTATATTGATTTTATTAATAAAGACAAAGCATTCTCATCAAATAGCTTGATGGTTGATAGCACTTATAAAATTGTCAATATTATTTTGGATTCCAGGCTTGAAATTTAATATCAAAAAGTGGAGATATGATCAAAAGAGAAATGATCAAGTGGTTATTTGACAATCTATGACGCCACATATACATCAGCACTCTTAAGACCCCAAGCAGCAGAAGACTGGGAAAAGTAAATGAGCAAAAAAGACCATGATGGTCCTAGTGGCCCACAGCTGACTATGTATTGGCTTTTTTTTTTTTTTTTTAAAGACTCAATATTTAGATTTTAGAAGGACATCACCAGATAGGAATTAAGTAACCATTCTCAACAGGGGAATAGTGGTGATAACTTAAAGACTTAACGTTTTTATGGGGCAAGTGTGGGAATATATTGCTAATTTCCTTCAAGTTTTGTAGTGAGATGTTAAGGTTGCAACCAAAACTATAGGGGATTTAATTTCTCTTTGATCTTACAACCCAGTGTAAGCCTAGTTAATGGGAGCAGAAAGTTACTAATAGGTCAAAGCACACTCTGATAAAATTCAGCTGATCCTTCTGGATGAATGAGCTTGTTGGTAATTATTATTATTTTTGTTTCAAAATTGCTCAAAAAATTAAAAAGACATAAAGGATCTTATAATGAATATCTTGTATCCTCAACCAAACTTAAGAAATGAAATATTATAAGTAGAGTTGGAAACCTTATACAAATCTTCCAGAGCATGTTTTCCTCCTATCCTCTTATTTCTCCTTAGTTACCTGTATACACATATCCTTAATATAAATATAGTATTATTTGGCAAAATATTTAAACTTTATATAATTAGAATTATATCACATGCATCCTTTTGTTTTTCTCACTTAACATTGTGTTGTGGGAAATAATCATGTTGATAACTTTGCTTCTATTTCACTTTTTCCTTGTAACTTTTTAAAAAAACAACTATATTCACCCCTTAGTAGTCACTCTTCCTCACCACCAAGCTATATACAACCCCTGACCTACATCTTGTCTATATAGATTTATGTGTTCTGGACATTTCTAATATATGCATTTATATGTTATTTGAACCTTTGTGTCTGGCTTCTTTCACTTAACATAATGCTTTCAAGCTTCATCCATGCTGTAGCATGCATCATTGCTTTATTCCTTTTTATGGCTGAATAATATTCCACTGCATGGATATACCACATCTCACTTACCCATTCATCAGTTGGATGGTATCCACTTTTTGGCTCTTATGAATAATGCTGCTATAAACATTCATGTATAAGTCTTTGTGTGAACATAAGTTTCGGATCTCTTGGGTAGATGACTAAGAGCAGAATTGCTGGGTCCTATGGAAACCCCATGTGAAACATTTTGAGGAATTCCCAAACTGCTTTCCAAAGTGGCTGTACTATTTTACATTCCTATCAGCAATGTATGAGTGTTTCAATTTCTCCATAACCTTGCCAACATTTGTAATTTTCTGTCTTTTTGATTATAGCCATCTTAGAGAACGTGAAGTGGTAACTTGTGGTGCTATTTCATTTTTGAATGCTGTACAGTATTCCATTTTGTGAAAAATATTCATTTTCCTGTTATTAGATACCTAGATTGTTTCCTTTCTTTCTTTTTTTCCCTCAAATAAGGCCATATGTATAGTTTTACACGGACCTTTTTGTGCACCTTTAGGAATCTATTTAGGATTGGAATTTCTAAGTATGCCTCTCTTCAACTTCATGAAAAATTGTGGTAATTATTTTTTAAGCAAGAGTGAGTAAAATGAGTAGACTTAATACTTTCACAGTGAGATGGAGCAGAAGTTTGGATGTGCTTGATGAAAAGAATTTTGCTTCTCTTGCTAAGATGTCTTGCTCTTTGTCTATTTCTTTTTTTTTTTTTTAAAGATTTTATTTATTTATTTGCGAGAGAGAGAATGAGAGACAGAGAGCAGGAAAGGGAAGAGGGCAGAGGGAGAAGCAGACTCCCCGCTGAGCAGGGAGCCCGAGGCGGGACTCGATCCCGGGACTCCAGGATCATGACCTGAGCCGAAGGCAGTCGCTTAACCAACTGAGCCACCCAGGCGCCCCTCTTTGTCTATTTCTATACAAGTGATTGCTTTGACTGAAAGCTCACAATGCTTTCAAAAGGGGGTTTTTGTTTTGCTTTGTTTTATTTTTGTTTTCAATTTTCTTTTATTGCCTCAAATTGAGGATTTAATAAAATACCATTAAGGGACAAGGCTGTACTTTGCATTGTTCTTTATCATTCCTTGGATTCAGCAACAGTATCTGCAGAGCATTAAATAGTCTGAAAGTTTTCGGCAGATTGCAATGCAATTGGAGTTCTTGGAGCTAAGCCCACATCTATCCATACAGAATGAGCAGATTATGGCGGGGTGGATATCTTTGTTGAGCTGTCTAAGGAATCGATCTAATCAGCCACTTAAATCATTCCCCCGCAGAGACTGATGTGGAGGTGGCAGAAGTGAACAGATGGACTGCCATAGTCCGGGGGAATCTGAATGTAAACTCTCAGGCATTCCTGAAAGCAGGTGGGTACACTCAGTTTATCTACACTGTACACTGGGTCTTTTCATACTGCTGGAAAGCTTGCAGTCAGGACCCAGTGTTTTGGGGAGCTCTGGAGAAATCTGGGGTTATGGGAATCTGTTTACTTCTTCTAGAAGTGTTAATCATTGCATCTTTAGATGCTTAGAATCTGCTCTGCAAGCCTATTATTACACAGAGTTTGTGTCTGTGAATTCAGACTGTCACCTAAGATAAGTTGTGTGGCTTTTGGTGCTATATTCCTCTATACAGGATGTAGCTATATGTAAAACATACAAAAAAAAAAAAAAAATCTTGGGGATGGTCTAGCTCTTTTTTTTTTTTTTCAGAGAAAATAGTTGGTAATAGTGACCTGAGTAAATATAAAAGAGAAGACACATCCTACCGTGTACTTATAATTCCCAACCTCCCCAATAGAAAAGACCTGCTTTTTTATTCTAAGATCGTGAAGGCATGTATATTCAGAAAAGGTAGTTACGTTTTATTTATTAGGTCATTTAGAAAAATGAAAGCCTCACCATTCTTGGCTATGAAGAGTGTGTAAGTGTGTGTCTATGAAGAGCCGTGGTTTTACCAGAGTGAAAATATCAGGAGATAATGGTTTCTTTAGACATAGTACCTCTTTCAAAGAGAAATAGTTGGGAAATCAGTTATAGCCTAGCTGCTGAAAATCCAGGATTGAAATCTCAAACCTTGAGAAGTTATAATATATTATAAGAAAAGGTAAGGTACAAATAACATTTCAATTCTGTGGCTCTCAGGGCAGGTTGGAGGAGAGAAATGGGAAAGAGCTTGCTCATCCCACCCCACTGCCTTATTTCAATCATTGAATCAAATGGGGTCAGTTACAGTAATATTTTTGAGAAGACCAAATTTCAAATATGATTGTTCTAATATTTTGGGATAAATAATCATGACATTTAAGAATGTCTTCCTTCCAGCTGCTGGGTAGTATGGTCAATCATCTTGGATCTTAAGAAACAAAATTATAAAACTGTAAAATATTTTTCAACAGGTAATAAGAGGAAATCAAAATACACACCTGGCCCATTTAAGCCACAGACCATTACCTCCAGAACGCTATATATCATCCCATAGAGTAAACCGGAAAAGCTGTAGACTGGCCTGGTTCAACCCTGTGTTATGTATTCATTGTTGCAATTATGCTTTAGCTTTGGCTCTGGGGAAAATGTATTTTTTTTTTTTTTTTTTTTTACTTACTTCAAACCTCCTGGCCCAGTTTCAGAAAACTAGGAAGCTAGTTCATTCATCTGATAACAATGTATGGAGGAGCAGGTAGGATAGGCCAGACATTGAGCTGATTAAGGAGATGTGCTAAGATGCAGAAGAGGTGATCCCTACGTCCAAGGACTTTATAGTCGAGTAGAAAAGGGCAGATGTCTGCTGATAATGATGGCAGTAAGGTACTCCAATGGGCTACGATACAGAAATAAATAGGGGGACTGAGGAGGGTGCTCTCGTCTCCAGATTCGCTGCCGGATGCGGCTGCAGAAGGGATCAGAGCTGAGAGCTGTGCTCAAGGTTCTCAGTGGAGTAAATCCACATGGCATGGGGTCCGCAGTGCCTGGGTAGTAGGTAGTTCCATTCATTGCTTTAGCAGCTGGTGGTGGATAAAAGGCACGACTTCATATATCATGAGGCCAGTACAGCTGGAAGCTTTTCGAGGGGCGAAGAAATTTTCGCATGGGGTTTGGAGTTAACACATTTGCGTTTGAATCCTGGGCTGTCACTAATCTGTGACCTAGGGAAATGAATCATGCTGAGGGTCAATTTTCTGTCCTATCGCAATGAATTAATAAATGTCTTACCTCTTTCACAGAGCAGTGAAAAGGATCAAGTTCAATGTCATCCCAGTGTTTTTCAAACTAGTATTATAAACCCAGGGAATCACTGTGGACTAGTATTTTTACTTAATGGTGAGTGATCTACAACATTTTAAAATAGAAAATGCGTGGGCTTATCATGGCAGATAACAAAATTCAATGAAGTTTTAAAATAAAGCAAGAGACTTAAAATATTTTATGCTTGCCTGCCTTTTGGAGCTGTATCCCCATGCCCTGGGGAGCCCCATCCAGGGTGTCAGGGAGGAAAAGTCTGAGAAGTGCTGTTTATGGAGGCGCTGGGTAAAATGTGTGGCGGTGTCCAAATGGTGGTCTTTCTGATTTACAGTCACCATTTATTGACGGGTCAGCCTTACCACGTAAGAGCTAAGCTTTGGCTGTAGCTGTGGCTTTGGAATTGGTGGCTAAATTTTACCCACATTTATGTTGGCATTTACAAAGAGTTCTTATTTTGTCAAAAACATGCAGAAGAGTTGGATCAAACTGAAAGCAGCATTTAGGTAGAGGCAGTGATACTGAGCGATACAGTGCGATACTATGGGTGGGATGGGAGTGGGTTCAAAGGAAAGGAAACCTCAGGGACCAGGGTCAGCAAGAAAAATCTTACAGCTAAGAAACAGTTCAGCCAAGCCCCAAAAGAGGCTTAGGGTTTCCACTGGAGGTTAGATGGGGCAAGTGGAGTTGGGCGTGAAGGGGGCAAGGGGCCAGGGGCTGGGCTGCAAGAAGGGGGGCCAGTTGTCAAACTTAGAAATCAGGGTTCAATCCAAGAAGGACAGGAGGGGCAGACACGTGTCTGTGACCCTATGAAGTCACAGAGACATTCCGTGGCAGGAAATGTGATGCATTGTTCAGGTCATCCTCACTCACACCAAGGAGGAGGCTTGCAGGAAGTGGAATGGGCAGGACGTGCACAGCGTGCCCAAGGGCGGGAGAAATCATTACTGTGGGGCAACCTGCTCACCCCACTGGATTCCATCTCTCCACTCCGAGCACCGACAGAGCGGAGCTGACAGAGTGAGTGTGCAGCAAAGCTGACATATTAGAGAGAGGCTCTTGGCACACAAGTGCCACGCAAGTTCCACATAATGATGTGGCACCTTGATGGCACTTGTTTCTAGTCAGAACATCCCGGTTCAATATTTTATCACAGCTTGTCATAAATATTCCATGGAACAAAACTCAGGAAGTAATACTGGATTTGGATAATTTTTCTAGTCTCGGAAGTCGTGGCAGCAATTTTCATTTTCAAAGCATCTAATCCATTTCTTAATTATGCATGAAGATGGATGTGACTGCTGTAATATTTAACACTATCAAGTGTTGTAGCAGTGGAAGAGACTTGGTTAAATAGTGAGGGAGCCGGGTAAGGGACAGAGGGACAATGTGCAGGAAACCAAACACTCCTCATGAGTGTGGCAAATGCCAGCCTCGGATTTTATGGGAAAATTGGGGGATTAGCATCAATTCCACGTGGCTTTCATGTGCATGGAGTTGTTAATTTTCATTGTTCCCAGGAACATTGTCTGCTTTTATTTGTGGGTATTTACCGATTGGTCATTGGGGAAATTGTGAAGCCAGTGCATTTTGGAGTTGGTGGTGTTCTACTTCCCTTTCTGTCCTTGCTTGAGACCCCCACTCTTTGTAGGTGCTCAGAACACCTAGGTAGTCTCAGATGCCACGTTTCATAGGAAAAAATGGGACCAACACAAGCCTTAATTTATTATTAGCAACCTCAGGCCTATGAGCCCTTCTCTGGGAATTTGTGCATTCAAAGGGGAATAAGAGGTCAAGCTCCCCAGGATCCTAAGCCAAGGGAAAAATAGAAAACCTGCTTTTTTATTCTAAGATCGCAAAGGCAAGTATATTCAGAACTACAGTTCCCTGATTAAAAGAAAGTTTTAGATAGGAACCTCTTTGCATTAAGTCATTCTTCCATTAAAGAAGAAATGTATTGAGCCCCTGTTCTGTGCCAGGCATCTGCAAAACACAGAAGATACCTAGTGAACAAGACACTGTCCCAGCATCCTGGAAGCTTGTCCACTCTCAAGCAAATCATTTCTTTCTTTTTTTTATGTTCAATTAGCCAACATATAGTACATCAGCAAATCATATCTTAATCACAAATGTGGTGATTAGGAATCACGAGTGGTGGTGACTCTCTTCTGAGGCGAGCAAATGGACCCTTTCCCCAAAACATCCATTCAGCAAGAGGGGATGCAACAGCCCTCATCAAGGGGGGATTCAATCGTGCAAGCCAATAACCTCCCATATCCACTTAACAAGTGAGCTACATGGAATCCTACTGCCCTGAAAGAATCCCTGTACTTTCAAAAGAGGCCAATATCCCCAGGAGATCATTCACAACCCTGGCAGGATATTTTCATTTTCGGTTTGTTTTCACAGCTGCTGGTGGAGAGGAGCTCTTTCTTAGTGTATCAGCTACATTTACTAAACAGTGCCCTGATGCACAGTTGTCCCATTTCATCTGCCTGTTGCTAGGATTTCGGAAACGATGTGAAAAAGTTGAATTCCATCTGACATATTCGAAATCATTGCTGATTTGTTGACATTCTCCCAGTTGTCCGGGTGGCAACAGTGAGATGTTCCCAAGCACACTTGTCAAAAGAGCCCGCTGCGTGTGAGAAAGGGCTGAGCAAGCTGAGGGGGACCCTGGGAAGCTTGTAGAGCCAAAAAAAAAAAGGCTTTTGGGGTTTTGAAATAAACCAACTCAGAAAAGAAATCTACAAATACCCCTTAATACGCAGATGGCTACCTTGCTCTGGTTGACTCCACCTCTTGTGAAACCAAGGGACCAGGTGAAGATTAGTGGATCAGACTTCTTCATGGGGGTGGATGCTGGGTCCCAGCATGTGGTGCACTGGGATGCGCCCCTGCCTCCAACCGGGGTGAACACCGAATCTGTAAGACTCAAGCGGACACTGCTCTGTCTCGAAGCAGATACTCTGAAGTGCACACACACACACACACACAGTGCGGTTTCCTAATTGAATCTAAAATGTAAGTGCTTTGCTGTTTAAAAGGACCTTGCTATCTTGATAAGAAAAACTAATGAGATGCCCTTTCCAGAGCTGGTCACACAATAGCCCTAGTGACAAGGACCCCTATCAAGAAATAAAGCAGAAGATAAATGAGATTTTTCTAATATCCATTTCACCCATTGTTCACAAGTGTCAGGCAGTACCGATTCTATTTATCACAGGGTGGGAGAGAGGAGACATGCTTTTGTAAAGAAAGCCTAAGTTGCAGCATCGGATTTTCAGCCATAGGTAAACCTCTTTTGTCACCTGGTAGAAAACAAAGCAAGGCTTGGGTTTGCGGGGCGGAGAGTGGAAAGTTGTCCACATTTCTGCATTTTTACCTCAGGGCTCCCAAGGCGCAGGAAATGATCATTTGGAAGACAGGTGAAAAAGAGATTCTTTCTTTTTTTTTTTTTTTAAGATTTTATTTATTTATTTGAGAGAGAGAATGAGGTAGAGAGAGAGAGAGCATGAGAGGGGGAGGGTCAGAGGGAGAAGCAGATTCCCTGCTGAGCAGGGAGCCTGATGCGGGACTCGATTCCGGGACTCCAGGATCATGACCTGAGCCGAAGGCAGTCGCTTAGCCAACTGAGCCACCCAGGCGCCCCAGAGAAAGAGATTATTTCTGACTATGGACTATAGGAGTCTACTATTTATAAGCCATTAAACGGTAACTGTGTCAAGTGTTCCAAACACAAACGGAGACTACAAAATTGCCACTTAAGACTGATGCAGTTTAGAATTTTCACAAGCTACATTAAGACATAAAGTAAAATACAGAAGTTCAATTTCAGGCCTAGGAGAAGGTTGGGTATGTTTACAGGAACTCCCAGGGCTCCTTTCTCTAGAAGGGACTCCACAGGGATTGGTATCTATGTTGTTCCGGAAGATGCATGATTAATAAAGGAGAACACCGGACAACATTATCCGGTAGAAACCAAGAAAATATTTAAATCTCTGTGGTCCCACTTTGCAAAAATTTGCATTTGTAAGAATGACATAACTGTCAGTCATCTGACCCTGCAAAGGGCCCACTCAAGTGAGATGCTGAAAGGCTCATATGTCCTCTCCCCACCCTGTTCAGCATTACAGGGAAGGTAGCCCTGTGATGGTTAAAACATTTTTTAATATTTTACATTTCAAGAGAACTTTCTAATCTGCAGTCTCAGAGGGCTGTGGGGGCTCCAACTCCAATTCTCACAACTGCTGCTTACTGCAGATGCAGATGAGGAATGTCCTTGTTCTTTGAGAGGGGGAGCCGCCGCCCACAGGCTGGCTGAGGGGCAATCCACGTGGAGTGACAGGCCTGCCTGGGCGCCTGGGGTCTCAACATGCACCCCTTCCCTGGCTTCCGGTCTAAGCAGAGAGGGCAGGTCTCCCCCAGCACCTCTACTGTCCACAGACCCGCTGGGAAAAAGAATGATTCTGAGCCAATGTTAATTTATCCTTCTGGGGACTTTTACTATGCCTTTTGCTATTTTTAAAGGAAGTCTGCATTTTTACAGTAAGCATTTCTTCTCCAAGATTCTTATATATTTTCATATTATTAGTGCCCTCTAATGTGGTAGAGATAAGCATGGGTGGGGGGGGACAACACAAATGCTATCTTCTAACAGATTTTCTTTTTCAAAAGAGCTAAAGAACAAGCACAAAGGATTCATTTGCATTTCAATAAACACTTTCTCTCTCTAGTTGTTTCCGTGCTCAAAAGACATCCTCAGTCTGGGTGTGACATCATTATTTAATGCAGGCAACCATGCACACTCTCAGTCCTGTTTGGTAGCATAAATTTTAAGGTAATCTGAGTTTGACTGGGACTTTGCTGGAGAAAAGATTCGTAGCGGTATGGACGGTGTGACCTGTCTGAAGTCCCTTTTGCTCCATCACTCTAGTGACAAGATAACTGGGCAATGCTGGTGAAGGAGAGAAACTTGCGTCAGAAGGTATATAGGAAAAACCAACAATCCTGGTGTTCATAAATATCCTTCTGCCAAGGCAAGAGGAATCCCTTCTTTCTGCTCTTCCATCTATGTCTAGCAGGCTTCCTGTTGTCTTTTTTTATTCCAGGATGGTCTTGGTTGACTATTGAATAAATGAATGAAGAATCCATCATTTACTGACCACCTACTGTCAGGTCTTTACTAGGCACTCAGAATCAGAAATAAAAGCAGTGTCCTTCCTCTCAAGGGGTTTATGATCTAGTTTGAAAGCTTATCAAAACAAACAGCATGAAAAATTGATAGCAGATAACATAGAATGCCTCAGGAGAACAAGAAGGGAGACCTAATACAGCCTGAGGGATACTGAGTTGAATTCTGATAGTTATTTTAATCCACTTTTATCCAAAAATTATATTGGGGGTAGGGGTGAGGGATGTGGGAGAGCCAACTGGGATAAAGAGAAATTTGTTTAAAATCTCTTTAGTGTTTCACCTATAGAAAGAAGGAAAAGAATTCTTAGTGTGTTTCTAGACACTGCCAAGTGTAAGCATGTACTATGAAGTTTACTTCTTAGGAACAACATGATAAAGTACTATATTACTGCCATTTTACAGATGAAGAAACTGAGACTAAGTCACTTGCCAAAGGTCACTCTAGGAAGTGGAGTTACCGATTTAAAGCTTGGTCTGTCTGTACACAAAGTCTATCATTTTTTCTATGACAACATGCTGCCTTCTAAATAAAAATATTGTTGTTGACGAGGTGAGACTATGGGAAGTTGGTGAAATTTCAAATTTATCTGGAATGTCCAGTAAGGTATGACCTTGACTGGTGTACCACAAATTCTCAATAGTGTAGTTTATATTCTATGCAGAGATTTCAAAGCTTGTCTTTTACCCTAAAGGAGGTATATCATACTCATGTAATCAACTTATCACCAGTCAGAATGTCTTTGCTTCTTACAGCCAAGTAGATGGGACTGGGTGGTGGGTAGAGTGTGGAAGACAACAAAGATGGCGGGGCACCTGGGTGGCTCAGATGGTTAAGCATCTGCCTTCGGCTCAGGTCATGATTCCAGGGTCCTGGGATCGAGCCCCATGTCGGGCTCCTGGCTCAGCAGGGAGCCTGCTTCTCCCTCTCCCTCTGTCTCCCCACCGCTCATGCTCTCTCTCTCTCTCTCTCTGTATCTCTGTGTCTCAAATGAATAAATAAAATCTTTAAAAAAAAAGAAAAGAAAAGAAAACAAAGATGGCTGAGGGGTGAGCCATTCATTGCCATAACTGGGCCAATGGACTTTCGCAATGAATAGTGGAAGTAGAAGGAAAATAAAGTCAAAGATTTTGTAATATGTTTAGTCAGTTAAATTTCTTTTCTGAATTTCTTTGATTCTCTGTTTCATGTTTAGGAAATAATACAAGAATGATAGCAAGATGCATTGATTTATCCACCAAATTACATTTTGACATCCATTCATTCATTCATTCTGCAAATATTTATTGAGTGCCTATTATGCTAGTCTTAGAAATTCAGAGATAAAAGAAATGATTCCTGTCTTCGAGGAACTCATAAGACTACTAAGACCACTGTATAAATAAGTCATTATAGAATCATGCCATGATTCAGGAAGATAGAGATTTCTATGGAAGTGTGCAGGACAGACCCAAATCTCTCTCGGCTGTTGGTGGAGAGGAAAGGGATAATTGAAGAAGGCTTACTACAGGGGCATGATAATTGGGGAGGTCCTGATGTATGAGTAAAAGATTTGGGTAGCAAAGTGGGTAGGACTTGGGAGAAGGTGTCCCAGCCAGAAGGAACAAATAGTAGGGACAGTCATGTAGGTGAGCAAGACTATGATATCTTCATAAAATTGCAAAAATAATTGAAGCCAAGCATCTATTGAACACCTATTATGGTCCAAATATTGTTAGGACAGAAAGATTCAAAGATTTGATAAAATTTTCATCCTCAGCATGTTTAACATCTCATTGGAGAGACAGAGATCTACATAATGGCATAAATAAAATAAATAAAGACATGATAAAAATAGTGTTAAATAGAGAGTGGAAGCAACATGCCCACAGTACAGGAGAAGTGGTGATGAGTTAAGGGATTGTGAAAGGCTTTTTGGAGGAGATGACATTTGAAATGGGGCTTGAATGCTGAACAAGCTTTTAATAGACAATATCAGAAGAAGGCATTCTTGGTAGTAAGGAGAGTGTGCACAAAGACAGGAAGGTGTGACCCATTCCAGGAATGGAAGCTATTCCTGTGGACTGGAGGACACCACACACAGGAGGGGTAGTGACAGATGAGCCTGGCCATGTTGACTCCATCCCCTCCCACAGTCTTACTCTCATTGATTGTCCCTAGGGAATCTCGTTTGCTTGGTCTAGACAACAGGGGAAGGCCTCACATTTGGAAGTTGACTCTCGGAAAAATCAGTTGCCAAACTAAAATAGATTTATTTTTAAATTTGGTAATTATTTGCCCCAGTGAGAAACTACACTAAGCAAAACAAAAAACAAAACAAAAAACACACAAACCAAAAAACAAAACAAAAAACACACACAAAAACCCCCAAAACAAACAAAACAAAAAACAAAACAAAAAAACATGATCAAACGTTTATTGGGGACTGCCTAGAGCCCTTTCATCATTGCAATAATGTTTTTCAAGGGTTTTAAATATATATATATATACATATATATATATGTATATATATTCAGGGCAATTAAAAGCCATTTGCCATAAACTCTTATAAAATATTGTTTGAACAAAGTTCAAGGGGAAATGGTAAAAAGAAAAAGAGTGAACTTATCATTTGCATCAATGCTTTGTGAAAATAATTATCTCCTCTAACACTCATAAAACTCTCTAAATGTTTTTCATTTTATATTTAGTTTCTTAAAAGATAGGAACATTTTCAAAAAGGCACAAGTCCTATAAATGGCAACCACTCTTTCAATATCCAAAGAGGGAAAATCTCAAGAGGTATGGTACAAATTTGTGGTATAGTACAGACTAGAACATATTATTTTGTCATAAGTAAGAGTGCTGTATGCCACAAGCTGACAATAATACTAGCTATTAAAAACACTGAAGACGCTTAGGATATTCAATGCCTTAGAAAGAATTTCGTAACATCCACGCTAATCACACAATCCAGAACTGCAAATAGAGCTAGGGAATATCTTAGTTTGTTTCCTCATGATCATAAAGTCAGTCTGGTATTACAAGCTCTCTCTTGGATTTTTTTTCAAGAGTAAGACCAAGAACCAAATAGAATCTTTCCATCCACACATGAAGCAACTCTTCACTGCCTTGAAGAGAGTTCTACACTTAAAAAGAGAATTCCATCCAGAAAGCATAGGGAATTTTGTCCTTTGCCAGTAGGTCTTGACTTGCTCTGAGGCAGATGCTGTAATTAGGCACCTATTTTCATCTTATACTCCTAATAGCAACTTCTTTGTGAGCACCTACTTCCAGGACCTTATGTGTCTTAATAGCAATGGATGCCCTCCAATATGAGTTAGATGCAATGACAATTGGTCTCTAGATGAGCATTTCTCTAAAATGTTCCTTTTCTATTAATGTCTCAAGCAGAGAATCTGGAATTAATCTTGTTCGATATTCATGATCTTCCAGGAGATATTTCACAAATTAGTGCACAGTTCCAGGCTCTTATTGGACCACAACATGACCATTTACCACTCACTCATAAATGAATGAATGGATGAGTGAGTGAATAAATGCATTCATGGAATTCATGAAGGCATGAATCCTTCAATGGTAAGATAAACTATAAGCTTGGAGGAGAGGATACTTGCAGCAGAACTTCAGACATAGAAACCAAGAGGATCCATGAATTTATAGAAGCCCGGACCCTTTGGTAATCCAGAGTGCCAACAATGCTCCTCTGGTTGCATTAACTTATATAAATGAAAGAAAACAGTATTATGGGTGTTTTATTCTGTGTACCAGGCAGACATTACAACATTTTTTACAATATTTAAACATACTCCACTCTATCCATGTCAGTGCCCTTAATTAAACTGAATATTTCCCCAGATTCTGTTTTTGATGAACTATTCATAAATTGAACCAAAGGAGAGACCACATATAATAACCTTAAGATTTTTCTTTTCTTTTTTTTTTCCTAAAGAAGTACAATTTCTAATTATTATTGAACTTTATAAATAATGATGCTTATTTTTAGGACCTCAGAAATTCTACTTAACCCCTATTCAGG
This sequence comes from Neomonachus schauinslandi, assembly GCF_002201575.2. Taxonomy (NCBI): domain Eukaryota; kingdom Metazoa; phylum Chordata; class Mammalia; order Carnivora; family Phocidae; genus Neomonachus; species Neomonachus schauinslandi. Next base: position 127,745,029 of record NC_058407.1, read on the forward strand.
GTGTGGAACTTAGTGTAGCTGCAATAAAGGGGCTTCTGATGTAAGGGACCAAAATGGGCCAGAATGTTCTATTCAGGTTAATTTGAGCAGAGCAGAGATCCCATGATAAGTTCAACTCATTTGAGACTCAGAGATAAATTGAAAGGTGAAATCAGAATTTTCAGATCACCATTGCAATCCAATGCCCACTGAGGAAGAGCACGTTTCCTAGTTATATTTGCTGGGCATTCCTTGCTTTGAAATACTGAAGAAATTATGTATCAGAGTCCTGAAAGCCTTGGGTTCTCTAAATTTTGCGTGATGGCTACCAAGTTATTTTCCTACCACCTATTACAAGAGCCAGTGCTGATTTGGACATTTCTCCCCTGCTTTGAGGAAAACAAAAGCTCAAAGGCAACGGCTGCAGGATGTATTATTCTTCCTTTGATGGCCAGGGAAGTAGTACAGTGCTGGGAAAATTGGGATCTAGAAAGACCAGGTCCCAATCTTCAATGAATAAATATGTGATCTTCATCTGAATGTCTCTGCTTGGGATTCAAGCACAATACAGCATGAGTTCAGTGGATACAGTGAATTCCAATGGGATACAGACTATAATTCAACACTGATAGCTTTCCCTTATTAATTTGCCAGGGGTGGATCATTCATGTGGTGCAATGGAGAAAAGTGGATCGAGGGGGGGCCAGGACACTGGGTTCCAATGCAAATGCCATTGGCTATCAGCTGTGTGTCTCTCAGAGACCTGGTTCCCTCATTTACACAACTTCATGATATATCTAACACACTTTGTACCCAGAAAATCTTTCAACTTGCAGATTGTTGATGTGTTCCACCTAAATCTCTTCCCTAGAAAGAGATACATTTTAAAACTTATCCACTGATATGAAAATAAGACTTATTTCTCTTTATCCCAATAATTTCATTGCCACATGTGCAAATGTCTCACAAGTCTGGGTTTCCAGAATTTGGTGAACCACACCCTGTTATAATCTTGCTTACAGATTCTCTTCACAGGGAAGGTCTTTTTGACAATAGACACACTTAAATTATTGACTCCGTAATGTTAGGGTGAAGAATCTCAATCAATGGGGATTTCCATTTCCTCAGAATTTGGGAAAAAAATTGGCTATTGGGCACCTAATGGATTATTGTTAGTAGGTGTGGATACAACTTCCATGTTTGTCCTTGGTGATGGTAGAGGAGTTTGAGGGTGCCATATTTCCATAGTATTTTTTTCCCACTTAAATTGCCCAATGCAGTAAACACACAATTATTGTGATGCAGCTCGCTGACTTCCTCTGAAACAATATACTCTGCTCTGGCATGGGGCTATTAACATAATAGAAATGTGAATCTGATTTTAGTGTTGAACTCAAGGCTACTTCAGAATGTAGAAAGAAAAAATGTTAATATATGCAGCAGAAGGTATTTTAAATAAATAACTGTCATATATAGTTAAACTTGGACTTCTCTGGTGTTAATTATGGGACAATCAGAAGAGAATAGAGAGGAAGCTATTTATTGTAGGTTGAAAAGCCAAATATTAGCTCTGTGACAAAGTAAGTCAAGTGAAGTAGCAATAATGTATTGTTTTGATCATGCAGGGAATTCTTTAAAACAGATATTTTCTTGTGTATATGTTATTGATCAGATGGGAATCATTCAGATAAAAACTCTGGCTAATTGGCCATAAAGATGGTATTTTGGAAGTGTTAAAAATCCATTCCTTTAGGTTCTTTGCTATATTTCTTATGTGAAAAATATTCCCACTTGATCATCTTTCCTTCAGGATATTTGTCACATATATTTCTGTTTCAATTGACCCAAATAGGCCCAAGCAAGAAGGAAAAAATTTTCCAGATTATGATAGGCACTCTTAAAACATTCTTAAAACATGAGTTGTCAGAAATTATATTATCATAGTCACCATACCAAGCCCTAAGAAGGAAGGATCTGGAGGTCACATGGATGGTATCTGTTTACCAACTAAGTAATTACCTTGCTGTGGATAGAATTTGAAGAAAATAATGCCTAAAACTCTTTTCATAGGCATGTAGAATCTCTCCTACACCAATATTTTTTTTATTTTGCTAATTATTTAGAGAGAACTTGGACATGTTTATTTTTCATGTTGTGGCTTTTGAGGAGAGCAGGTGGAGAGATAAAGCTATATGTATGTATACATATACATTCATTCCCCTTCTACACATATCTCTTAAAAACAAAGATTTTATGTAACATACAGTGCTTAAAGGAAGAAAGTCTGTCTCCTTTCCTCAGATGTACAGAGCTAATCTAGAATTAAAGGGATAAAACATGGAAGAATGGGGTGCCTGGGTGGCTCAGTTAAGTGTCTGCCTTCGGCTAGGTCATGATCCCAGGGTCCCAGGATCGAGCCCCACATGGGGATCCTTGCTCAGCAGGGAGCCTGCTTCTCCCTCTCCCTCTGCCACTCCCCCTGCTTGTGCTCTTGCTCTCGCTCTGTCAAATAAATAAATAAAATCTTAAAAAAAAAATAAAACAAGGAAGAAAAAAATCAAAGAGATAAACCCTGCAGTGGTATAAGATTAGTACGTGGAGTGGCCCCCTGGAAGAAACATTGATCAACCGGTACATGGGACCTTCCACAGAGGAAGGTGGCTTGGAATGACTCCTCTGATATGTTTGAGAACTAGACTTTAATAAGGATTCCTTTTAGCAAGATCTGAAATGATTTTTTGAATCATTCAAATGTAATTTTTTTTTTTTTTCTTGCAGGATGAGAGCTAAATGAAGGAGCTACTTCTGCTGGGGCAACTGGACGATTTGCTAAGTTGGACAAAGGAATCATGGGAGAAGTCACATTGCATTGCATCTAATGATTTCTACTGCCAAGGATGCAGTAGGATTGCTCTGCCTTGCCCTTTGGATTAGAGTGCAGTGTCACTGGCTTTGAACAATGAAATGTAAGCAGAAGGGATGTGTGTGTCTACTGGTTTAATTGCTGATACCCAGCTCTTTGTTCATCATTTCTGCTGCACGGGCTCCATGGAAGCATGTGCTAACAGGAAGGTGCAGTTAAGGTTCGCCTGGAATGCCCAGCCAACACAGGGAGAATTGCTGTCCTGGAGAATTATCTGGAGCCACAGTAGACTTTGGTTGGGCAAGAAATGTTTGGTTGTCCTAAATTTCTAGGAATTTGAAGATGTTGACTACTGCAGCCTAACCTAGCTTATCCTAATAGAAGCTAAAAACCAAATTAAGAAGGAATATTTGCAGTTGGCATGTTATTTACTTGCAAAACACAGGGAATTGGTTGACAAACTACTATAAGCAGTAGGATAATTCAGTAAACTGTCTGGTGAAAAATTGATATGCAAAATGACAAGCCTTCATATATACAACCAAGAACAAATATAGAAGTGTGGTAGAAGAAAAATCCCTATTTACAGTGACAGCCCCAAGTTGAGAATATACCTATGAATATAATTAATGAGGCATGTGCATAATATATATAAAGAAAATTTTAAAACATTACTAGAGAACTCAAAAGAAAACTTGAATGAATATAAAAGCATGTCAAGTTCTTGGCTAGGAAGACATGGCATCATAAAGGTTTAAGAATCATCTTAGGTTAATTTGTAAATTTCCTGTGATCCAATTGAAATAGCAAGATAAGCTTATTTCAGAGTACTTATGATAAAATTAAAAGAAGAAATCCAGGGAAATTCAAGGAAAGCAGAGAAAGGGAGAGTAGGCTGGCCTTAGGACTTACTAAAATGTATTATAAAGCTATGATAATTAAAAACTGGTGATTCTGGTAGTTGAATAAGCAGAGAGCTGGAACAGAGTTTAGAAATTTAGAAATAAGCCCAAATACATACAAAGTTTTAATATATGATAAAAATGGTATTTGAAATCAGTGGGAAAAGAGGCAATATTCATTAAATAACAAGTGGTTAAGTATCATGCAAATAGCACGTCTCTATCTCACTACTTACACAAATACAGTAGAGGAGTCCAACTGTTGAAGGTTAAAAAAATTAAAATCATTAAGATACTAGAAAAACCAATAATCTCATAGTAGGAGTGTTTTTTCTAATATGACACAAAGCCCAGAAGATCTAAAACACTGAAATGAAAAATCTGGTTACATACAAGTAAAAACATTTTCTATGTGACCAAAACCAAAAATCAAATACAAAGGTAAATGAGAAACTATAAAAACAGTTTGCAACTCATATGGCAGAGTTACTGTTCTTAATATAAAAAGATACAAATTAATATAAACAACAATCCGGTAGAAACACGAGCAATGGATACAAAATAAAGCACATAGGAGAGAACAGAAACATGCAAAAGGATACCATGTCAGAGAAAAGTAAGCAAACACTACACTGAAAGATTATTGTCACATATGAGCAAAGATCCAAGCAGCCTATGAACAGTATGGGTGAGGATGTAGGAAAATATTAACTCACCTGAATTTCTGGTGGTGTAACTGTTAAAACCTCGATGGGAGTAATTTAACAATGTCTACCTTTAAAAAAAAATCCCTCTAGTTTTTGAACTATTATTTTAATTTCTTTAAATTTGTCTTATACACTCATGCAAGTATGAAATGAGTAAGGCTCAAGTATAGCTCCCAAAATAGTTTCTGGGATAATGAATAATGATAATAATAAAGACTGAAGAGTGATTTTAAGCTCATAAGAGAGAACATTTAAAGAAAAGCATGGTACCTCCATACACTGGAATACTATGCAGCTTTTATAAAGAATGAGGCTTCTCTACATGACTCACACTGAGTGAGCTACAAGCTATATTGGGAAGTGAGAAATGCAGCACTCAGGTGCCAAACCTAATATTGGTATATACTTGTACCTTTGTGCGTGCATAGTATAATTCTGGAAAAATATTCTAGAGCCCTGGCAGTCAGTCTTGCCTTTCGGGACAGGAACTGGAATACTTGGTTCAGAGTTAGGAAGACTTCCTTCCTACCTTATGAATTTCATACTACATGTCTTCATTACCTACTAAAATAACTGGAACAACCAAACACAACTAAACAAAAAGGAGGTTTAGAGATTTTAAGGAGAGTGCAGATTTATGATGGCTTAGCAATTCTAACGGAGCTGCAAGGGACAGATCGCACCTGAGGGCTGATTGTTCACAGTGATCCAAGTGCCAGATGGCCCAGTGTGTTCACTGTATTCATCTTTCCTAGAAGATCTAGATGATCTACGCTTCCATACAAAAGAAGCTAATACCTTTTTTTTTTTTCAATTTGGAAATTTGGAAATGGAATTGTGCCTGCAGAATCTACAACATGAGGCTTCTAGAACTACCTGTGAACATCAAAGAAATCACTGGATGAGCCAGGTGATGACTTACAAGGTTAGACAGTGACTATAAAACTCATTCCATCCCTCGCTGCACCCCACCCTTTGTGCCTATGTCTCTGAGAAAGAAGAAAGCACCATCTGCCTTGCTCCTGTGTGTGGAAGGTATGGATCGGCTTCATGTCTTAAAATAGACTCAGAAATAATAACTTCCCCACTTTGTTTTTAGTTATGAGAATATAGCTTAAAACATTTGGCATTTGAGAATAAAGCAGAAGGGGAGAGCTGGAATGAGGATGGGTTGGTATGTGGGAGCAAAAAGAACTAATAGTCGGAACCACCTGCCATGTGGTGGGCACTGTGCTAAGTATTTCACGTGGATATTTCATGTATTCCTCACAATACTAAGAGGTACGTGCTAGTAATATCATTTTATGCATGAAGAAAAGTGCAGCCTTGCAGCTGGTAAGAGGAGAACCATGTTCCCAACCCCACAGCACCAACCATTATTTTATTTGGTAACTTTGTTCAATATGTTCCCATTTTCTTATCTTGCATTGTGTAGAACATCATCCTTCCTTCATGAGTAGAATTTCACCTGTGCTAGGGAAAATTCTGATGCTAAGCATTTAGAAGAAGAGGAGCTCAATGTCAAATGTGGATGCATAGGTCAAAAAAGAAAAAAGTCTGGTGACTCACTAAAATCTCAACTCGTTCATGTTCCAGGAATTTACAGCTTCCCTCATGTTTTCTTCAAATAAAGTAAGATCTTATGTTTCTTAGTTTTAGGCAAGTTAAGTAATTTTGTTGTCAAGTTTTAAGTCATTTCTCAATGGAATGGTGGGTGCTGGGATGACTTCTTTATCCCTGCTTTGAGACAGCTTCTGGAATTTTCTAAAGTTAATATTTTTCAGACTGGCATGACCTGTTGAGACAAACGTGAAGTATATTTCTGGGTTGGAGCTGGTAGGTTAGCCCTGAGCCCTTCAGGTTCCTTCTGTCTGCACACAGAAGAGTCTCAGGTCCAAAGAACAATTTCCAAATATATGTCCACGCTTTTGAACTTTTGAACTAGATTTTCCTTTATCCCTATTCTAAAACTCCCCATGAGTTTGGCTTTGTTTCTAATGAGGAAAGGTGCCTTTGTTACTTCTAAAGACTGCTATTTAGAAACAAAGTTCCAAATGTCAGGCTGAATCTGGAAGTGATTACTCATAGGAATAAAACATGGTAAGTACATATTTGAATGAATGCTCACAGCTGTGTTTTTTATTAGAGAAATTCAGTGAGAAGAGTTTTAATGCTGTGTTATAGTTGAGAATGTTAAGGTGTATAACATTGGCAATTCCACATTAGAGCTCCCCTGTCAACTGTCACTCTGTGACATCACATTTTATGTAATGAGGCATAAAAATGTACACTTCGTGAACTCCACAGCAAATTCATGTGCAGGGGGAATGGGAGTGAAGGGGGGTGTAGGAGCTGCCTCTGAAATCTTAGTTAAAATGTTTCAACTCTTCAGTTTCTTTGAAGCTCTATTTTTGCAGCTCTTACAATTTAGTGATTCTAACACATTGCACATGCTTTAAGTGTTAAAGAGAAAATACTCAATCCCTTTTCCTATTCCATTTATCTGACTCTCATTAATTTCCCTTCCAATCCGTAAGATCTTGTGGAGCCATCAACAGGTTCTATTGTCCAAATCTCACTCATTTTATGAGCTGTTGGCTTAATGGCTACAAAAAGTTTTATAGCATCTAGTGACAATACCTACTGAGTGGATCTAGTTTCAACTAGTCACCAGAGTCCTGATTTTGGCTTCTATCTTTCTAATAGCTAGCTAGGGGACCAGTCACTATTGAATACAGATCTGAGTGGTCTCCAATCCAGATGGTGAGTGTAGGGATTATCTCTTCCCAGATGAGACAAAAGTCCTTGCCTAATATTCAGCACAACCCCTGCTGAGCAAAAGGAAAAGTTGGTGAGAACCGAGATACCCTTGAATGGCCTTTATAATTGCTAACTTTGAGTTGCAGAGGGAACTTTGTGCTTGTGAATGCCCTTACATTCAAAATGTGAATTGAACAAGCATTAATTCCTCAGTCCTTTCCCCCAGACGGAGCCACACAGATGGGCTGATTAAAATCATAGGTCTGTGTTAAAGGAAAATTATTGCATTAGAGGAAGCATTTGGGGAAAGTGGGCGATGGGCTGGGGAAAAAAATAACAAACAAAAGCAGATGGAGCATCTTGCTTGGCAAGATATTATTCCATTATTCTTTTATTATCTAACTTTTGAAATGGGAGAACGTAGAATAATGGTAGATACAGATTTGTCAATAATAAAACATCAGGTAAAACTCCTTCAGGGCCATAACAACTAATAGGCTATTGTTTAATAGTTTTGCAAAAGCTTGCTTCTTTTTGTCTTCATTCGTGCTTTGCAGTGGTTTGCTGAGGCAAGGAGCTACTGCATACCATGACATCATGTGCAATGTGTCCAGATCCCTAAGACAAACCCCTCCAATTAGTACCCTGAGAAGGAGTATACTGGCCACTCCAACATCCTCACTAGAAAACAGTTCACTGAAAGAGTTCTGCTATCTTTAAGCACACTGGTTCTTTTGTTGGAGAGATTGTTATTCCCAAAGTATCTTGGTTTATGTAATCTGAAAAGAATGTAGCTCAAGTAACAATGATTTTGAAGTTTATGTTGCAGAAAGCATGATAGGCATTTGTCTAAGATGAAGTAAAGAGAGCTTTAATTAAACTTAAAGAAATCAAATTTTGAAAAGGAGGTTAAAAACAGTTTGCAGACTTTCTAGGGAATATAAGGACCGTGTCATTAAAAAGGAAACACACCCACTAGTCCAATAAATCATAAACTGGATTCCAGGCATAGGAGTGCCTTTTGTGAGCACAGTTTCCTTCTAAAGCCATCGCAGAAAATTACTGACTTCTGGCTACTTCCAAAGAATGGGAAAACGAACCAGGGTAGGGGAGCAAAGAAGACCAGCACCCAGGAATATTTGGGGCAGAGGTCTAAGGTCAGGGTGCTGAAGAGATTTGGGGTAATTATCCATCAGAGTCCAGTATCTGGGAGAGTCATCATTACACAAGCTCCAAAGGGAGTGGAATCCTTGTCTTCACATCACAATCTATTAGTGCTATTGGATTAAAAATGTGGGTCCTCTCTACTCTTGAGAAGCTCTGGGGTTTTAAAAGGTGATTCTCTTATTTAGTAGCCCACAAGCAGAAAAAACTTTCAGAAACACTGAGATATAACTACTGTAATTCCAGTCATCCCTAAAGAGCCCCTCCCCACCCCCTGCCCAATCTACACTTCCCTCTGAAGGTCCACGCACTTATGCAGAGGTTTTATTGGCAAGTGTGAGAACCCTGAGATGTGAAGTCATAGGGACCTAACTCATAGCAATTCTTGCAATGAAAGCAAGTTTGTCCTCCTCCTTTCAGTGCATAAAATGAGGCTCTTTTAGGGGCTGTGGAGGCCCCACTTACATCTTTATTGGATGGTCCTGGGACTTGGATTTCTCTGTTAAATCCTTTGTTTTGTTACAACAGCCACTTAGCAGGGGCTTCTTCTTTTTCTTCCTTTTTTTAAGTTTTTATTTATTTATTTGAGAGAGAGCGAGAGTGCACAGGCAGGGGGAGCAGCAGAGGGAGAGGGAAAAGGAGACTCCCCACTAAGCAGGGAGCCTGACATGGGGCTCGATCCCAGGACCCTGGAATCATGACCTGAGCTGAAGGCAGACACTTAACCCACTGAGCCACCCAGGCGCCCCAGCAATGGCTTCTTAAATGCCAGAGACCTAGAGTTTGGGATCAGAGAAACCCTCCAACAACTTGTGCTGACTTCCCAAAGTCCCATCAACCGTTTAGGGAATGCTAAAAAAAATAATAAAACCCTCTGAGCCCTGTAACACTTGGTACGACATCGGTCCATCAGTGGTGTTGACAGAGAAAAATACTTAACATCTTAATATTGCATTGTAAACAGGTGATTAAGGACAGAGTTTTCAGGATTTGAGGACTCCAAAATTAATATACAAGAGACAGCACATTTTAATAAGCTGTCAATGAAGTACACCAAATAGAAAATAGACTGCTGCCTGCTATCAGAGCTAGCCAGCTGAAGAATTATTCTGCTTCAACTCAGTAATATAGGAACCCTTAACAGCATTAAATATTAAGTTCTAAAATAAGAAAAGAAGGTGGGAAGAATAAAAATCTATAGCAAAAAGACAAAACCCTAGAGGGAGAATTCAAGAAAATCTGTTTATTTGTGATCTCCCCTCCACCCCCATTCCCTTATGAAAGCTTTGTCAGTAGTCGATGGGTCTCACATGCGTGAAGCTGTTAATCACATTTAGGAAATTTACATGCAGTTAACTGCATATGAAACTCACTTAAGTCGGGCAGATTTACTACCCCAGATCAGTCTTATTTCATTTACTCTACTCCTATCACTAATACAAATGCACTCTAACATGAGTCTGGGAGTCTTGACTTGACAATTACCCTTTCTTTTTCGTACGAGTGAGGCCTGGATGCAGTTCCTGACCTGTTGGAAGAAGGTGTGGTTCAGAAGCTCCCAAACAGGAGTAGACTGTAAATCAACAAAGCAACTAACATGCTTCATGATTGGGCATGGACACACAAGATCACACTGGCTTAACGAAAGTAAACTCAAGGTGGGAGGAAAAAGTCGACATCAGCTTTTTATTTTGGTGCAAGTTGGGCGCAAATGCCAAAATGTTCTGTTTCCAGGCGAAACCTGGACTCCAGTGGCAGGTGAAGGGGATGTTAACTGCACTGTTCTATGCTTGAAACTTGTTGGTGGACAACTTGGTATTTTCAGAGAAAAAAAAATCTCATGAAATAGATCCAGAGGCTACAGCTTTCAAGACATGAATAAAGCAAATGAGGAAAACCATCTGGTTCAGAGACACCCGGATACTTAGATCCACCCTGTCCCTTTGGGGCTCAGGATGATGAGCTGTGTGTGACTTGGACCTTTTGCACTTCTTCAGTAAAGAGGGGATGAGAAGTCCAAGTGGAACGCTCAGGCTGAGGATGGAAGAGAAGGATGCAGTGAAGAAAGGGTTGCTGAAGGAAGCTGGTCCTACAAGGAAGGACACTTTCTAACGCTCGAGTTACAAATGATCAAGTAAGGAGTTTTCACTTTGGCCCCAAGGCCATCTTATTATGGCGAAAACCTTGCTTCTCAGAGCTTTGGGATTTGCAGTTTTTGAAACTTGACTACATTCCCAGCTGATCCAGCAAAGCATGATGCTCTTCATTCTATGAAAATACAGGACATCATTACTGTGCTTCTAACACATGCAATGTAGCCTCCTGTGCAAAATGGGATTAATATTTGTACCCGCCGAAGTGCCTTACAAAAGGTTGCCATGAGTACTGAATGAGTTAATTCACAACGGCAGCTTCACCTAGTACAACAGCAATGAAATCTAGCTGCTAGTGCTCTTCTTGTCATTACTGTGGCCATATTTCCATAGGAAGAATTGTGCTAAGTCACAATACTCAGAAGGCAGGTAAATGATAACACTGTAAGTGGATTAAAGGCCAGCTGGGAGGAATTCTAAATATTTCTCTTCTATCCATTCTATACCTACAGGATTAGGGAAGTGTTACCAACTTCTCTACATTTTTACTTAGCTGCCGCCTAATTAAACTAATCATGGAAAACTGTAAGGGCAAAAGAAGGTCACAAGAGGGGCAGTTCAAAGTTGGAATTTTTTAGTTATTTTGTTTATTTTATTTATTTATTTATTTTTAAAAAAATTATTATTATTTTCTCTTAGAGAGAGGAAATGCGAGCCTGGGCGGGGGGGGGGGGGGGGCAAAGGGAGAGGGAAAAAGAGAATCTTAAGCAGGCTCCACGCCTAGTGTAGAGCCTGACATGGGGCTTGATCTCACAACCCTGAGATCATGACCTGAGCCAAAAATCAAGAGTCAGATGCTTAACCAACTGAGCCACCCAGGTGCCCTGATTTTATTTTATATTATTTTTTTGGGGGGGGGTAAATTTGAAGAAACATTCCCATCCACAGACACTTGGTCATGGTGCTATAGGTAAAAGACATTAGCAGAGTGGATATATGTGTCTATGTGACATCTTATTTTATTCTGAACAACAAAAGTGGCAGAACCAAGATCTTTCCTCCTGCCATCTGCCTCTTTTTGTCCCTGAATTTGCTCTTTCTCCTCTTATTCCCTGGAGGAAAGATGATTATCCATTAGTTATTTCAGCAGTGCAGAATTCTTCTTAAAAATCTCCATAGCCAAGATTATTGCCTTAATTCGTCAAATTCTAGGAATACATCTGAATATAGTATGCTATTCACAGATTTCTAGATCTAGTGGGATTTGAGACTGTCCCCCAAAGATTTTCTGCAATCAACATATATAATAGCATCAGGACTAGGTTTATATGTTGAAAACATGGGGCAGCATTAATTTGGGTCATTTTTACAAGCCATTATATATCGATTGACCAAATTAGCTGGATGTGATGTGAATTGATTAAGGTAGCTAGATTTACTAATTGATTGTACTGAAACAAAAATCGTTTTGATTCTATAGATGCAGACCAAATCTTTTAAGTGACTAGAATAATGCACTGCGTGAGAGTTACGCCGTGGAGAAAGCTCTATGTGGCCCATGGGAATATTCTTCCTAGTGCACACTGCCTCGCATACACTGTTCTTTCTCATTCCAAGACACAGAGATAAGTAAAAAAAGGAAAAGCAAAATGAAACGCTGAATAGTCAATGGAAATGCAGGGACAAGAGCATAATCCAGAAGACTTGCTGAGTCCAGTTTCATCAGTCTTGTCAGATGGGCACTCTACCTTCTTGGGCGCGAGGTTAAGCACATCACCCCGCAGTCACACTCCCTGGGTTCTGGGCCAAGCTTGCCAATTTCACTCATTGGCTGACACTTAACTTCTCTGCATCTTAAATTTTGGATCAGGAAATCAGGTATGATCGACCCTATCTTGTAGAACCATGTTAAGCATTCGATGAGATAAACTCACCTCGAGCACTTAGGACGGTGTCTCGCACATTACAAATTCTCAATAGATACAAGCCCTTTTTTATGCTCCTCCTCATTATTATATCTGTAGGTCTTCCCCCTTCATCATCTCTGATTTGTCTTGGCTCATCCTGCTTCCTAATGCTTGGGTTCAGGTATGCTTCCTCCGAGATCCAGAAGCCGCTCGTTTTGGCATGCTGTTTCCAAGGGAACTTCCTGTTGCACTGGCTTTGGGTTCTATCAGTGGCCGGGGAAAATGGAATGAGAGCCAACTCTGCCTAAGGGAGAGAGGCCTGATGCCATAAAACACCACTAGTATGACATAGTTTCCCACTGCTAAGATTAGCATCTCTGCAGAATCAGAATACGGTAGGAGAGATAACTCAGAGTAAATTAAATGATGACTCTGCAATCAACTTACAAACTGCCCTTTTACTTTTAGTAAAATAGGCAGCTCTTTTTGGATGCATGTTTATGACACAGATTACCCACGTTTGCTGCCCTCTGGAGAGTAAAGAAGAGCTCTCTTCTAGATACTCTCTGCAGATAGGTTTCAAATTCTGGCAAATAGAGACAGCAATGCTATTATTCACAGGAACAGATTCCACAGGCTGTGTCTCCCATGTGAGTGAAAAGCATTTCATCAAATTGTTGTATTGTTGAAAGCAAGGTTGCTTATAGCCGTAAAGAGGGATCCAAACACCTGCTTTGAAACCAGGTACACAAACACACATCCTGCCTGGAGTCTACTCCTTCGCCTTGTTACGAACCTTGATCTCAACCTTGAAACATTCAGTTCTTTTCCCAATCCAGAGCCTTAACCTTGGCATTTTTCAAGAACCAGTCTGTGCTTTCAAGATGCTTATCCTTCACTGAGTTATATTAAAAGTAGGTCTCAAAACCAAAAATACATTCATTTGAACTCTGCTTCTAAATTATCTCAATCAGAGGATGCGCTGTCCTGGTGGTGGTTAACCCCAGTTGTGCCTCCAAATCACCTGTGGTGATTTTAGGGGGATGTCTGGGCTTCAGCCCTATGGGGGAGGGGGGCATAAGGCCTAGGAATGGGTACTACTGAAACTTCCACAGGGTCTACAGTGTACGGCCAGCCTGTGAACCACTTTGCTTTTCATTTTGCCACTTTGAGTACCCTCAAGGTCCTGCGTGAGATACTCCTTTTAGAATTCAGAGCTGAAGAAATTTTTTTTTTCTCGTAAAGACACAGCTTGCTTTCTTCTAAATAGAGAGATTTATATAATACACTTTACTTCTTATTATACCTGATAGAAGGAAACTTACAGTAAATTTAAGGTTCAATCACAGAAGCTGTCTGAGCTCTTGTGGCAAGTATATTTAAGCCCTTATTTTTTGATTTAATTTTAATATCTTTCATAAATATGTTTGTTATATATTTTACTGTGAGTTTCTTCAAATTCTTGAGGGAATCGCTTCTTGGTTTTGCTCTCTGATTTTCTCAACTATCCAAGAGTGAAAATGGGCTAAATAATAATAATAATTACTACTACGACTACTACTAATGATATTTCTTGCTGTTTCTTGAATGCTGCATGTACCAGGCACTGTGCTAGGGGATTCATGTATGCAACCCACGTCAGTTGCCCTTCCTCCTTTGCAAAGGGGGCTAAATTTGGATTCAGCACCCCATAGTTGATAGCCTGCTCAGTTCCTGATCAGGAAATCCCTCTTGGGGATTTCTGTTCATTCTGAGCAGGAATGCCAGCTCTCTATAAGATGCTATAGCCAGCATCGATAACAACATGCGGCTTTGTCTCACATGTGAAACTCAACTTTCCTTCAGCCTTGTTATTGGAAGTCCTCTCAGAAGAAGCTTCATCAACAAACTAGCTCTTCCCAAAGAATCAAGGGGGCTGAGGATGTTTACACTACACATTTAATTGCACAGTAGACCTTTGTGATATCAAAAGTTCTGTTTTGCCCCTCTAATATGGGAAGGGTTTGCCCACTGGTTATTTCCCTAGATTAGGGATCAGCAAAGCTCTTCTGTGCAGGATAGGAGAGTAACTATTTTAGGTCTTGTGGGCCATATGGTCTCTGTCACAACTCCTCAACTCTGCCCTGATCCTACATGCCGCAGACAGTATATAAACAAATGAGCCCTCGCTGTATTCAGTACAACTTGATTCACAAACAGGTGGCAGGCTGAATTTGGCTTCTGGGTCATCAATTGTCAATCTTGCCCTTAGAGTATTGCTTTTGATATTTTGTGGGTTCTTTCTCCTTTCTCTGTTCAGCTCTTTGTCAATTCTGTTCCCCATCCCTGGCATCACCAACAACGCCAAATGACCTTTTCTTCCTATGTAGAGTGATTCTCTCCTTTTCTCTAGAACCTTGACATCAGATGGTACCTAAGCCCCTGGGGTCTCAACTTCTACCCTAAACTGTTATGAAGATGTTTTTGCAAGCAAAGACAGTTCTCCTATTGAAAGGGATTCTGGCGCTAAATGATTAGTTTAGATTCGATTACAGCGTTCTCTGCCTCATTCAATCCTATCATCTCAACAATCCTGTAAATCAGTTGTCAAAAACACTAATGCCTTCCGGATCAGGCAGTGACCAGGTAGGTGAGACCACAGGGAGTGAGGAAATAAGAGCTGAATTGGAAAGGCATGCTATATGCTTGAAGAATTCACATTAATCTTTAGAAACAGCAGTGTTCATAGACAAAACATACCTATGGCCTAAGGTGAGCCCAAAGACTACCAGCGTGCAAGCTGTTCTGTAAGGTTTTTAGGTTTTATTTCTACACGTTTGAAAGTAAGACTCAAAGTCCAAGTGCTTTTTCCACAGCTAGTAAGTGGCAGAGCACTTGAGAAAATATTAATTGAAATCCTGCTTACTATGTGCCAAGCCCTGTGATTGGCCTTGGAAATACCATGACAGACTAGGGGCAGTTCCTGTCCTCAGGGGACCTGCAATTTGATGGGGTGAGAGGCCATTACAGTGAACCCTGAGAAGCCCCCAGTGGGGACTGGTTAGGGTCCTTTGCGCTTACATGACAGAGTCATTGAACCCCATCCTATGTGGGAGTGGCTTTCTGGATGATGTGATAGCTCACTTGATATGCAAAAGACACATGGGATTTCATGAAGCAAATTTTATACTGAGCCAGAAGGCCAAGGGTCCAGAGAGTGCATAGGCCCTGAACTAAAAAGGAACATGCTCCTTTCAAAGAAAAACATGGAACATTGAGCCACGTTGGGAGGGTTGCAGAAGAGACTGGTTAGAAAGAAAGACCCAGATCATCCTGCATGTTGAAATGGATTTATTCCTAAGGACACTGGGGGCCATCAAATGGTTTTAAGTATCAAATGTACGTTTTGAAAAGATCCTTCAAGCTGGATTATAGAAAATGGGTTGGAAAGGTGCAAGCCTAGAAACCGGAGTTGGGCTATGATAATCCAAATAGGACGTGGTGGTGGGCTAAATGAAGGTGTGAGGGTTGAGAGAGCTGGTCAGAGCCTGAAGTAGTAAGGCTTTGCATTGATGAATTCCAGATTGTTTTGCTTTATAGAAGGTGTCAGGGAAAGGAAATAGTCAAGAGTCATGTCTGGGATCCTTTCTGAGCCTTGTGCTGCCTGATTCTAGCACAGGAAGTTAGTGCCAATTAGAAAAGAATGGGAGGGGTGTATGGAATTGGAATATTAATGTAAATTAGATGTATGCCCTTTTTGGCAATGCTACTGCCCTTTGGCTTACAGTTACTTAGTCCTGAGAAAGTGTTGTCCTTTGGTTCTCTCTCTGATTTCCCTTCTTGTACTTTCTTTTCTCTTCTGGACCTACTCTTCCTCTTCCCAAAGCCCAGAACACTTGTGAGTTTCTGGTATTTTCATGTTTCCTAAGAGGATATTTGGGGGCTGCTGTAGTTAGCGGCTAAAGCCAAGAATCTGCAATTAGAAGACCCAAGTTCAAAACCCAGTTTAGCCACTGAAGAGCTGTGTAACCTTTTTGGCAAGTTACCTAACCTCTTGTGCCTCACCTTAAAATGGGCTTGACAACAGTCTGTCCCTCAGAGTGCTGTTGAGAGTATTCCATGAGTTCCCACCTAGAAGACTGCCCAGCACAGAGCGAGTGATCAATAAATATTAGCTATTATTTTGGCATTCTGTGTAAGCCGACTTTCCTGCATCCCCATTTTGTAAACCCATACTCCCAAAGTTCTTATTCCAAACTATCGCCACCAAAACTCATTCTTTTTGGAGATACAGCTGCCAGACATCTGAGGAACTATCTGATGGATATGAATTGATATTGGCCAATCTAGGATTTTTCCAACTTAAAAGAGAATGTTAGAGAGGAGGAAGCAATATTATTGGTCCCTTCTCCTGGAGGGCACTTGATACGTAGCCTCATTCTGCCTGAAAGGAGCTCGGCTGCATCATGACACTACCAGCATAGCAGAATTTCTCATGTTAGGATCAATATGGAATCCCATTTATTCATTCAATAAATGTTTATCAAGCCTTTCCATAGAACCTGACACCTGGAAGCAACCTTCATGTAACCCCTTTATTTTATAAACCAAGATGAGCCCGGAAAGATAGAGAGACTTACTACAAACCAACATCTATTTAATGGTAGGGTCATTTCTTTTTTTTTTTTTTTTTAAAGATTTTATTTATTTATTTGACAGGGAGAGACAGCCAGAGAGAGAACACAAGCAGGGGGAGTGGGAGAGAGAGAAGCAGGCTTCCCGCCGAGCAGGGAGTCCGATGCGGGGCTCGATCCCAGGACCCTGAGATCATGACCTGAGCCGAAGGCAGACGCCCAACGACTGAGCCACCCAGGCGCCCCGGTAGGTTCATTTCTAAGACAGGAGGCCATGGAATCCTCCCATTTCTTCTGAGCAATAGGTTCTGAATTTGCTTTGAGGAAGAACTTTAAGATAACGGAAAAACATTTTTTTTGAATCTATATAGTACTTTTTACTTCCCCAAATATAGCTGATGCTTATTTGTGGTAGTTGTGTTCTATAAAAGTCACTACAAATACTAAATTAGTAAATACAGAGCCATTGCTCCTAGGGGAAATATAAGGTTAGGTTTTTCTGAGATTCTGGGCATAACATTTTCATCAACTAACCAATATATAGCTTTTTTTTTATGTGTTTAAAGTTTAAAGACACCTCATTTAATTTAGACTGTTGATTCATTAGCTTTGAGCTCATGGCCAACAGCACCATAGCTTATGTCTGAACGAAGTTGATCGAACACAATGTACTTTCTCTGTAAGGCGTAACAAACTTCTTGCCCTAGAACCCTAGCTGCCACTGCAGCCCTGTGCTTGGGGGGCATGATAAACAGTGAAATCACCAACAAAAAGCACAAAAATGTGAAAAATGTTGCACAAAATAAACCATGTTTACAGCATGGCAGCTAAAGCAAGTAGGACTTGCTGGACCTCAGCAGGGAACACGCACGTTTGGGTTTTTTGCTGCTTTATACATGCCCACAAATGATTGGAAAGTGCTGTGGGTATTGATTTTGGGGTTAAAAATAAATCTTAGTGAGTAGGCCACTTGATAGATTTGGAATCAATGAATAACAAGGATGGACTGTATGGACTATATTTTGATATATATCTTCCCAATAATTGCATGAAATCTTTTTTCACTCTACTTTTATAAATTTCAACAGAGAACAGTGAATTAAGTCACACAGTCACATAACAGGGACTAGAACCTAGTCGGCCCCATTTATTAATGGGAAGATGGTTCCTAAGCTGGGAGACAGGAGCCAGGCTGGAGAAATTGAACGTTGTTTAGTTGAGCCTATAAGTACCATCAAGCTCTTCAGAGCTTCCCCAGCCAGCTCTTCTCCACACATGATCATCACCCACCATTCTACAGGAAAGACTCTGTCTGGCTGCATAAGCACTTTGGTTCACTCCTATGTCTGCTTCCTAGAGGTTGGACTTTTCATTTCCAAACTCACCTTTGCCTGAACTCTGGCCAGTACTTGCAGAGAGAAAAATCCCCAATTCACTATCCAACTTTTCCAATCAGTGGCTTATAAACCCAGGTGGCCTCCTTTCTCTTAATAGTGCAAGAGCCACGGGCAAGGGCACTAACATGAAGATAAGGCTGGACTCCTATCTCTCCCTGTCAACAGGCCTGGCCCTCTGCTCATTTTTATTCGTGAATAAGTATCTCAATCAATTCTCCCTTGTGGAGCTCCTTGTGGCAGCCTCTGTGAAATTGTGGGGAATGTTAATCACTCACAATCAGTTCTGGAGACAGCAGAATTTTATAACTTTTGTTTTGTTTAAATGGAGCCATTTGCCATAAGATAAATCTGCCTTTACAATCAGAAAAACAACTTCTGTGGAGACTGCCTTATGAAATTTGCTGCTGATGGAGAGACATATTTCACATTGGCTTCATGGTGGAGGCCTGTGCCCCAGAGATGGGGAAAATCGCTTATTTGGAGGGAAATGGAGGGGACGTGGTCATTCTTCTGCTGCTCCAGTAGAGTACAAATGCTAACAGACATCTAACAGGTGTTAAATCCAAGGGCATAATAAGAACTATTAAAATTACTAAAGGAGCAATGGGGGAGAAAGGAGACATCTGGTCAACCTATTCAACCCTAGAGATCAGTTAGCCCAGATCCTCAAATCCACATTACTCTAGAAACACAAGCTTAGTCTCCCTTCTACAGACATTACTCTGAGTACAGCCCATGGTCATGAATTCTATATTAGTTGGGGAGAGGGCCAAGGCATTTGTTTATTCCCTCATTCTGACTTAACTCTCTATTACACATTTGCTAGCACAAATAATGACATTTAAAAATTATACACATTGAGTGCAATAAAAAAAATGCAGCCCTCATTTCCAAAAGAGCTGATCACCTTATGCAGGAAGGAGCAATAAATCTAAGGGACATCAGCAAGATGAATAAGCATTTCGGGCAGGTTATAGTACTCCAAAGCATCATTTCTATTTTGCACTGTGATTATCTCACCATAATCATACCCTTGTGTTACATTATTGCTCATAATAAAAGTCCACATATTGGAGAGGAAAAGTGTTTTTTTCTAAAAGCATTTTCAGGGAGAATTAAAAATTATTTGAAATCAGAGCAATAGCAAACCTAACAAGAGACCAACTTACATACTTCTGCACTCAACAGTTTGAAAGCAGGCTAATAGTAATTAAGGGGGAAAAGTCAGGAATCTGCTACATTCTGCCATCTCCATAATTAAACAATAAAACTACTATATCATTTCACAGAGACATTGTAAATACTAAATTAAGAAGCTCTGATGAAATGTCAGAAGCGTTTTCTTATGAGTTTATATCAGCCATGTGACTATCATATTGATTCTGCATGCCAATGAGAGAACATTCCACTGTTTATTTTTCTCCCAATTGCCTTCCAGAAAGTAATAAAATTAAATCCAATATGATATTAAATGTAAATATGCATGGATATTATATGTAAATACCCATTTTAAACTCTCTTTGCTTTTTGATATTTTCTGAGCATAATGTTGTCAAGCAGTAGTAATATTCCTCTCCCTCACATGGCCCACCCTTATTTCCAGGACCAAGAAAGAGAACGCCCTTTGTAATTCCACTTGACATTTGTTTCATGACTTCTGGAAAAAAAATCTGCTTTAAAAGTTACTGAGCTAAGAATTTAAGAGTTTACAAGCTAAGAAAGTTTGATTTTCAACAGTGATGTCTTGAATGAGTGTTTGCTGTAAGCCTCATTAAACACTGCCTTAACTTTTTTTATGTTAATTTTTTTAGATTTATTTATTTACTTTAGAGAGAGAGGTGGGGGAGGGGTAGAGGGGAGGGAGAGAGAACCTCAAGCAGACTCCATGCTGAGCACAGAGCCAGATGAGGGGCTCAAACTCACCACCCTGAGATCACGACCTGAGCTAAAACCAAGAGCTGGATGCTTAACCAACTGTGCCACTAGACGCCCCTATGTTAGTTGTATTTTCCTCTAAATCTGTCACTGCATGTTAACTGGATAGTTAAAACAATTTCCCTCATCTGACTGTTGATTGAGATGTCCAGCTAGGACTCTATCCTTGCAACTCAAACATCAACAAGACTTTTCTATTTATGGAAAACAAGGATTTTTATCAGGATGAAGTGACCAGTCACCTTTGCTGAGGCATGAGGACACAATACAAGACTCTGGCTCTGAAAGTACATGCAAATTGGTCAGATGTGGTAGCCCCAAATGAGAATAACAAAGGGTATCACAGCGTTAGCAGAAGGGGATCCAGTGCAAATCAATTACTTTTAAGTTGAGGTCTGGAGGAATTAAGAGGTTTGCTGGCCATGGCTCAACCTCCTTCTCTCATCCTAGTAAGTATCTTCTGTTGCAGAACTTTTATCACTTTGCACACGTTTTCCCTCTATCCAGAGAAGGGAAGTTACTTGCTTCTATCAGAGATATGTCTCTTATTCAGAATGATTTATTTGCCCTTTCCTCTCTGGCTTGTATATCCTTACATCTAGCAGAATTCTTGGCACATAAAATTCTTGGTAATTGTTTGGTGATAGGATGCTTAAGGTCACATGGCTAATTAGCCACAGATCTGAGATTAAAACTCAAATTTATTTACGTGTGTGTGTGTTTTCCCCTATTACTTTGTGCTTCATCCTCTTCACACAATCTATAGAAAAGCTCACCATTTCATTATTTCCTGGATAAAGCAACCAAGAAGTAAAAGATGAGATGTATGACTGGGTTTGACTTACCCATAAAGCAAACAAGTTGTTTGTTTGTTTGTTTGTTTTCCAATGGGAACTTAAGAAAAAGGCTTTAGGGGCGCCTGGGTGGCTCAGTCATTAAGCATCTGCCTTCGGCTCAGGTCATGGTCCTGGGGTCCTGGGATAGAGCCCTGCATCGGGCTCCCTGCTCCACGGGAAAACCTGCTTCTCCCTCTCCCACTCCCCCTGCTGTATTCCCTCTCTCACTGTGTCTCTCTCTGTCAAATAAATAAATAAAATCTTTAAAAAAAGAAAAAGAAAAGGCTTTATTTTTCAGAGAAGTTTTAGGCTCACAGCAAAACTTAGCAGAAGGTACGGATGTTTCCCAAATACCCCCTGTGCCCTGCCCTCTGCCACCCACCAGCCTCCTCCATCATCAATATCCCCCATCAGAGTGGGAAATTTGTTACACTTGATGAACCTACACTGACACATCATTATCATCCAAAGACCACAGTTTACGTTAAGGGTCACTCTTAGAATGTTGGACACTCTATGGGTTTGGACAAATATATAATGACATGGATTGATCTTGTTGGTATGACACAGAGTAGTTTCACTGTTTCCCAGATTCTCTGTGCTCCACCTAACCATCCCTCCTCCCCACGGCCCCCTGGCAACCACTGCCTTTTTTTTTTTTTTAAACTATCTCCATAGTTTTGCCTTTTCCAGAATGTCATAGAGTTGGAATCATACAGTACATATAATGGGGCCTTTTTCCTTGAATTAAGAACTGAAATATAAGACTGTGGAGTTGTGTTTAATGTTTAGATAATGCTGTAAATGCATACAGAATCCCTGCTTCCTCCCTCTGCCCAGTTATGATGGGCTATGCTAAATTTGTGCCTGGTCTGCCTTCTGACAGGGGGAGAGAGATATGGATATGTGTGTATGTGTATGTGTGTACTTGAGTGTTTGTATATAATTAAAGGGCCTCATGTGTCTCTGGCCTAATTGTCATTAATCTCTAACTTAACCAGGAAATCAAATCAGACATGGACAGAGATGACACTGATTTTCAGGATCTGTTCAGGGAAAGGGCTTTGCCACCATGTTGAATTTTTTAGGGGCAATAATTTGAAGTGATCTCAGTTGTGTTTTGTTATAAATATGGCTCATTACAACCGTGTCTTCATTTCAAGTGTTTGTGATGTTGGGGTTCTAGAAGGCATTACTAATACAATAATGGTGCCCCTTTTTCAAGTGTCTTGCCAAGGTAAATGCATCGGAGGGGGCATCCTTGCAGCTCAAAGAGGAAAAGTCAAGTGAGATGATGCAGATGCATGCCAAATTTCCTTAAAGTAACTCACTGAAGGAAGTTAGGAAGAGAAAACTATGCTTGGGCCTCTATGTCTGACTATAGGGTTAGCCCCTTGAAGGACTGTTTGTTATAGAGATTTTCTGCTGGTAACTCTACGCAGCAGACAGGGTGCACAGGCTTCCAGCTGCCTTCTTGCAGCCATGCCTGCATGAGGCCAGCAGCAAAGTAGTTCAGGGGGTAGAGAGTGATACACCTGATTTGGCCCCACTACAGGGTATTTCCCACTCTCTCCTGTCCAACTCACATCATAGTTGGATCATAGTAGAACACAGAGGGCATCCAGAAGAACATCCTCCAAACTCATCACTCTTATCTCTACTTTCCCATTCCTGAGAGACAGAAAGTAATATAGCCCTAAGGCCCGTTTTGCTTCCACTGTCTTTATTTGGACCAATACTAACTCACAAAACTGTCTGTTGGCTCTATTGTCAACTGTGTCTCTTTGTTTTCTCAACCCAGAATTCTCCAATTTACTCCCCCCAAACACCGTAAACTGGTCTAAAAGTGAGACACTGAGCCAATTAACTTGTTTCCTTATACTTATCAAAGTATGAGTTTCACTCTTTTTTATTGACTTTTCTGAATCCACTGTTGGCTTTTCTGGCATCGTATAGACAAAAACATTTATTGGCATGAAAGAAGAGTTTCATGTATATTAAATGGAGTTCAATCAAAGAAAAACTCCTTTCTTCAAACCTCTAACTTCCATCTTGAAGAACATGCAAGTGGGTCTGAAGATAAATTTAAGATTTTCAAGTTGTCTCACATTACTGAAAACAACTTGGAGCAATAATCACTTTAAATGAACCGTCAAAAAATGTCAACTCCAAAAAAATATTACCATCCCCTCACAGAATAAAGTCATATTCACACATGCTCTAAAATTTAGAATGAAAAATTTTCTTTGGCACCATTTTAAGGAAGCATTGAGGGAGACGGAATGTGAAGATGTATCTTTACTTGTGTAGGAAGAATATTTTTACATTTCTGAACCACGAATATCATAAAGATACAGCTCTAATTAGTAATGCTGGGTGCTGTGGCACATTCAGTCAGGCTCATAGCATATTCATCTTGATAGATCTTGTTTAACTGACGGAAGAAAAGCAAGGTTCATATTGTTGCAGCCTTTTAGTTTTGATCAAAATATCAAAGGTATTTCAGCATGAACTAGTTATCTTAATTGATACGATGCACAGCAAAATATATTGATCCACATGAATAGGTCTGAGATCAATTGTCCTTTTGAAAATAATATTTACATTTAGAAAGGACCCCAGAAACGCATTGAATCCAAAGGTTAAAATTAATTTCTCCTTAACAACAGTGATTAGTTGGGTTCCTTTGTACCTTGAATAGGTTTAAATTAATCCAGAATCTCTGAGAAGCTTTGTACTGTTGTTCCTCAGAACAGGAGCTGGTGCGGCCCATTATTTTAGCACATTAGCAGATGGAGAGAACAGAGTCACAAGCCAGTTGGGTGATTTGGCCAACACCACAGTATCTACAGTGATTACTGCAATCCCAGAATAGAGTTCTCAACTCCTACCTCCCATCTGTTCTTTAAAGTGACTTCGGAAGCCAGTTATCTGTTCTTTTGTTAGGAAGAATCTATTGATTCTCTTAGTAGGGATGAAGCTGGCCCCAGCCAAGGTTGCTTAGATTTCCCCACTCCTGTGCCTCTTGCTCGTGCCCCACCCAACCTTCCTTACCCACCATGTTTGCCTCCAACCACAACACTCTCATCCACTAGTCAAGCCTTCTGCTTTGATGCTCCAGGAGAGGGGTATGTGTGCTCAGGTGGTAAAGGGAGATCCTTGATAAAGAAAAGATTTATTAACCATTTTCTCTGTTGCAAACACAGCTCTGGGTAGTTTGTACCCTTCTCTTATCCCAGCCTCATTAGTATTTATTAGAGTGGGACCATATTTCATCATGTACATGAGAGATGCCAGACAAATAAATTGAAGATGGTGGTCCTAGTGGTGGCAAGGCAGAACATTTACTGAACCCCCCCCCCAAAAAAAAAACTGGATTCTGGCTTTGCCTGTTACACTAAACCTGTGTGACCTTGGTTCATGCATTTTTCCCCCCTTTCTGGACTTAATTCTCTCACCAGAAATACAGGCAGGACACAGTAGACCAGATGAACCCTCAGACTGTACTGACTCTAAAATTGTATGAGAATATGATTGAACTTGTTCAGTTAATGTGAGGGGGATCACTGGTTCTCTCAAGGGAGATCATGTTTGCAGGAAGGCCGCTTTTCAATTCTGGTTTCATTTCAGCCAGTGTCCTCAAACCTGTCCTCAAACAGTGTAATTAGCTGCCTAATTACAGCTACCCCCCAGTCCCCAGGACATTTGAAATTTCTAATACTCAACCTGCTCATTCAGGGGGTCTCGGGGCATCTAACAGCCATATGTTTCTAAAGGGATCCAGAGGTGTTTCTGATGGGTACTTCTAGATAGGTAGTTCTAGTGAGGAGTCACTGCTGTTACCAAGGAATTCCAGAAAATTGGGGAAGATACTTGGCAGAGAATCGAGGGTTTCCTGAGACTCCTCCACTCACACCATCTCTCTGGTCTCTGTGTGAGTCTAGACTCACCCATTAGGCAGGATGTTGGGCTAGGGAGAGTTTGGGAAAGCTGGAAAGGTATTGATCATAGGACACAAGTTGAATGCTGTCTGAGAGGTCAGGTCTCATTTGCTTTTATCTCATGCAGGTCTTTTTCCCCTGCTGCCAATTCAACCTGCATAGAGTTTTAAATCTTTCCTTAAAGAACACCCATTAAAGATGATGGAATAGTCTGGCTCTCAGATCCTTTCAGCCCCTCAAGCTTTAAGATGACATAACAGAGGCATCAGCACTGTCTAATTTTGTGTTTGGAGCTAATTAAGTATCCTGTGGGATGCACTAAGTCCAGGATGTTATTTTGTGGAGAGTAATGGACAGTCAGTAAGGATGAATGATTTTAGGTCCCCGGGCCAGTATTAATCTTGTTGTCTTAAGGTAAACACATATGATGTTCCAAAACGCTCTCTCATTTAACTCAAACAGCGATGTTAATCGGCAAATCCCCAAACCAAGTATCTTTTGTGTACTTTCATGGATTTCCAGGATGTAACCAAGGTTATAACACATGCTTTTCCTTATTCAAGTGATATTTAGATCTTTCCTTTATCGGTATCCAAGAAAACAGTCTTGTGTCGCATTGAAATGCCTGGACTCTTACCCTCAATGATCTTGGCCTTGTAGTCATACCTAATTGAAAATGAGTCACTCACTAGTTTTAACGTATTCCCAGATTTTATACTTCTTGCCTGGTGTCTCGCATCTGCGGAAGGAAATTTACCTAACGGTCTTGTTCTACAATTAACAGAGAAATGAGTTCTTAATCCCACTCTCTTTCTTTACAATGTTTTCCTTTTGATACCTTTGTGTTTCGGGGGGCTCTGAATCAGGACGAATGGAAAACACCTGCTGCTTTTCAGAATGGGATTCCATCCATGCTGGGCTTTGAGATCTATCAAAGAGTAAGCCTGTAATTTCAATACTTGTATTTTGAACCCACGAGTTACAAATGGAAGTCACAATTCCTGTGGCAGGCTTTTTGTTAGGCTGTCAGGTAGCTCATTTCGCTGCTGTTTCCTATTTTTAACATTCTCTTTACATAAATAAAATGTAACACTGTGAAAAATGAAACACCTGAACAAAACATACGATGAGGTGCACCAGAGAGCACTCGCATTAGTCATTTCAAGCAGTTGGTTGATGCATGATCTTCGCTGAATATTTCAGTGTTAGAAACATTACTAAGGTTATAAACTGAGTAAGGAAATAAAATTGCTCTTGGTCAAGGATCATCTTCTAGCATTAAATAGCTTTTGAATATTTATGGGGAGCATGCAATACCATAGTGGTGTTTAAAGATGATCTCAGTAATATTTTTCCTCGGTTTCTCCTTTGATTAGAACTGTGGAGGGTGTCTGGGTGGCTCAGTCGGTTAAGTGACTGCCTTTGGCTCAGGTCATGATCCTGGAGTCCCAGGATTGAATCCAACATTGGGCTCCCTGCTCAGCGGGGAGTTTGCTTCTCGCTCTGACTCTACCCCTTCTCATGCTCTCTCGCTCTCTCAAATAAATAAATAAATAAATAAATAAATAAATAAATAAATAAATCTTTAAAAAAAAAAGAAAGGTATTAAAAAAAAGAATTGTGGGATTTTGGGGTACCTGGGTGGCTCAGTTGATAGAGCATGCAACTCTTGATCTTGGGGTCATGAGTTCAAGCCCCACGTTGGGCATAGAGCTTAGTTAAAAACAAACAAATCAACATGGAATTTCAGGTCTAGAAAGAACTTCAGAGTAAGATGGGGATAACCATTCCCTAGTTTACATGGTTGATTCTTAACAGACCCCATCTAAAACCCTAACCTGTTGTCTTCCGCTCTTGACATGCTTCTACCAAGCCATGCATCTCCAGATAAATGAACCAGGCTTTTCCAGTCCATATCATAGTTGACCCATCCCAAGTTTATCAAATAAATTCTGATTTGAGTATTCTAAGGTTACTCTAGTGACTTCAGAAAGATTCAAGGTACAGCTCAAAAAGGGCTCAATAGAATTTACTTCACAAAACCTTAGTTGGTTAGAGCATGTTACAAGGAACCAGATTTGTGGATTTGAACCCCATACAATGCTACTTAATTTTCTCCTGTGTGACCATGACAGATACCTCTACCTTGTGAAAACATGTGCCATCAGCCCAAAGAGTGACCTTGGTGCCTGCTTCTGCTCAACTTACCATTAGTAAATCACGTCCAATTCAAAGGTCATTCTCAACTCCCCAATGGGTCAGTAGCACAATGCTGATTTACAAAAGACATTCATGCTCAAAAATATTGCCTTTAGTTTCAGGACTGGGATTAAAACTTAGAACTTTTATTCTCTGTCCAGTGGATTTTCCATCACAGTCTAACTTCTCCCAAAGGACTGAAACCAGCCAAGTCCCCTCGGTCACATTTTTCTCAAACACAGATAGCTCAGTGCTGCAGATATATCACTGGATGTGCCTTCACTTACAGAACCTGGCACAGCCCACAAATGCAGGCAGCCCTGTCATTTACCTCTGAAACCAAGGCTGTGTCTACTTAGTTTAAAGGGGAGGCAAGGGTTGGGACAAAGAGGAATGGGAAGGGTAGGGGAAGTAGCACTGAGCCCAACAAAACTGCAGCACTTTCTAGCTCTGAGTCACATGCAGGGTTGTAAAATGACTTATAGCCCTGAAAATGTTGGCAGAACACTCAGCATAGATCATGCATTTCAGGCACATGATACAAATGCTTTTTGGCTCATGATTACAGGCTAGCAATTTCCAAGGCGCTAGTGCTGTTCCAAATCATTGTATTCGCTTTCTGTACTAAGTCCCTTGGACTGATTAAAGGAAACCTTCCAAAAGCATGCCTGTACTTGCTGTATGACTTTGCCATTTCTCACATGGCTGAGGTGACCCCATGCTCTTGCACAGGGTTTTATAGACCATTTGTGTGAACACAACACACTCTCCCCTTTCCTGGACTCTTCTCAGAGTAAGCATGTTTGTACAACGTGGTCAAATTGGCCAGTGCGCCAATGCTTTAAGCTATTTCGTGTTGGACAATGTGGTAAACCACAGGATCAACCATGTACTCTGATTTGACCAACACCAGCCAAAAGAGTAATCACATTAGGGGCAATTCAGCTCTAAAGGAAGAGGTTTTCTTGAATATATGGAAAACCTAAAGTTTCATTCTGTACTTGGAATTACGTGTTTTTATTTGTAACAATTTGTAATGGACTAATGATACAAAATATACATATACAAAGGACCTGACATCAAGAATATTTCCATTTTGGAGGCGCCTGGGTGGCTTAGTCAGTTAGGCGTCTGCCTTCTACTCAGGTCATGATCCCAGGGTCCTGGGATTGAGCCCCAAGTGGGGCTCCCTGCCCAGCTTCTCCCTCTCCATCAACCTCTGCCCCTCCCTGCATCCCGCTCATGTTCTCTCTCTCTCTCTCAAGTAAAGTCTTAAAAAAAAAAAGAGTATTTCCATTTTTTACACAGTATTTTCATTAGTAATTACTGATTTGAACAAAATATTTGTACTAACCATGATAACGTTAGACGTGTTTTTTTGACGATTTTATCCATTATCTGTGCTCATACCTGATAGGCTGCTGGCTGGAACAGGTGGGTAATTTTAGTAAAATCTATTGGAATAGCTCTTTATAGAAAGAACAGCAGACTAATGTCAATACATCTTTTTTCCTATGCACTTATGTTTTCCTCAGCCTACTCATCATAATTTATATAATGATTCAGTGAATTACTATTTCTGCTACTACTGCATTATGAAGAATCTTAGAGGTTACTTTACTCTGTCTACTGGAGGTAAACCCACTGAATCTAATAAAGTCAACATTTTTTTTTTAAAGATTTTATTTATTTGACAGAGAGAGACACAGTGAGAGAGGGAACACAAGCGGGGGAGTGGGAGAGGAGAAGCAGGCTTCCCGCCGAGCAGGGAGCCCGATGTGGGGCTCGATCCCAGGACCCTGGGATCATGACCTGAGCCGAAGGCAGACGCTTAATGACTGAGCCATCCAGGCGCCCCATAATGTCCACATTTTTATATTTAGCCTTTGTGGCCATCAAACTTCTTTTTTTTTTTTTAAAGATTTCATTTATTTATTTGTCAGAGAGAGAGAGCACAAGCAGGGGGAGTGGTAGGCAGAGGGAGAAGCAGGCTCCCTGCTGAGCAAGGAGCCCAATGCGGGGCTAGATCCCAGGACCCTGAGATCATGACCTGAGCCAAAGGCAGATGCTTAACGACTGAGCTACCCAAGCGTCCCCATCAAACTTCTTTTTGACCAGAACAATCAATTCATTAATTCCTAGTGAACCACAGCCAAAATACTAAATATATAGTGTCTTAACTTAATTTGTTTCACCTTCTAAGAGTTAGCTATTATGTGTGAATCTTCTGAACATTTCAATCATATTCCTGTCTGATGCATTCCAACCTTTACCATTTATATCACAAAAAATATTCATTTTGCAAGTTAAAGTTTTTCTTTTTAAGGATGACTTTTTTCTTCCTTCCTTCCTTTCTTTTTCTTTCTTTCTTTCTTTCTTTTCTTTTGAAAGTATCCCAGACATTGCTTCCTTACTTTGTGTGTCTTTAGGCAGTTAGAGATCTGACCACTTTCTGAGGAGCACTAAAGACTTAGAGGTTTATTAGTAGGCTATTAGAGAAAAGACATTTATCTTTATTTTATTCAGAGAATGGATTTTTTTAATAGTAAAATAATCCAAGTTTTTGTTTAAGTTAGTGGTTTTAGTTCTAGTGATAAGATGAATGATGAAGTCTACTTTTATGATAATTGGCCCCCTCTCCTCCCCACTTTCCCAAAATAAGAAGAGAGTTTAGACAGAAATGCATCCCAGGAGGCAGAAGACAGTGGCCCCAAGGTAAAAGCAATTTAAGCTTTCATCTCAGGTTTGCTCCCTTAGCTGCTCATTCATTTTGTGGCTTGAATGGAGAATGCATTGCCTGGATTTGCAAAAATATATGGAAAATAATTCTACCTCCAATTCATTGTCCTCTTGGCTATTTTTCTCATTTTGAAGCTGGGACTATTTTGGGCCTTCCCACTATACTTAACATCACTTTAAAACAGATTTAAGTCTCCCTACAAGACTGAATTTCCAATTCTCCATCCAACAGAGCAGCATGCTATTAAAGATCCACCAGGTGTTTCAATATGCACAGTTATCTGACTCTTCTTCTAGTTAGAAATAATAGAAAATGAAATCTGAGATTTATGGGTACAGCACGAGTTGATGAAAATACTGGTATGAAGGCAGGTTTATGACCGCTTGGTGAAGATACAAATGAGATCCAAAATATTTTTAAATGTAAATGTATACTCCTTCTTTGGATACCTTTTTGATAGGCACAGTTTCGTATTTTAGAGAGCTGCAAATCCCCCAAAACCACATCAGTTAGGAAAAGACAGGAAGAGTGATCTGTGAGTTACTGCTTATGGTTTGTCACTTTTGTGGCTCATGTGTGACGAGTTGTTGAAAGTAAAAAACCAGTTCCCTGTTGCAGTCGCTGATAGGGTTGTGATGCCTACCTCATTTTTATAAATAGATATGTGGTCACCATGTGTCAATGAATCAAAAAAAAAAAAAGAAAGAAAAGAAAAGAAAAGAAAAAGCTGAAACACGTGGCAGGAAATAAAATTCTCTTATCTCCCTCCAGCTTTGGGGGAACTCATGGCCCAAATTATAATTTATTAATTTTTTGAAATCTCATCACCAAACCTCAAGTTTGGTATACAGTAGATATTCAATAAAATATTTGTGAAATGGGAATGAATTTGCCTAATAATAAAGGATTTTATTATTTATTATTTATTATTATCTGCTGCTTTTGGTTTATCCAGGTAATTAGTAATGAGGCGCCAACTGCGTGCATACACCTGCAATCGTTTTCTTTTCCGGCCGGGGTGAGCAGACAGAAGTAAGACTGAGTGCCGTATTTAAGGAGCCCAGGCTTGAGGCCAGGGTTCAGAGATTTTGTAAAACTGTATAAGGTCAGCAAAGCCTGGAGAGGTTCAGGGAAAACCCAGACACAAAACCCTTCCTAGTGGGTGCAGCGCCCTTCCCAGGAATCCAGAAATCCAATGCTTAAGTCACACGTGCTATCGAAGGGAGCACATATCTAGGAGCTAGGTTTGTTTTTTGTTTGTAAGAGGGAATAGAGCACAGATGGGCCATTCCTTAGATTTACGATGCAGCCAATTAGACATTTAAAAGGTTAGAGACAGAATGTTTTGAAGAGAAATCAACTGCAGTTTAAATGTGCCTCGTTTCAGTACGGGCTCTCTCGGCCGGAAGTTCAGGGAGCAGTCTGTTTCTCACTTAGCCAGATATCTTTTTCCGTGCGGTGCAGGTGTGGGCTATGGAAAGCTCTTTACGATTCCCGATTAAATCCTCTCACCCCGACTGGAGATGCATGACAATTCTTACACCATTAAACTCCTCTCCTCTGCTTTGCTGGGGCTCCCCACCCCCGCTCCCCCTGCCAACGCAACAATGACTTGGAGTGCCTTTCTCTCTGTTCTCCCTTATTCCGCCCTTGGAACATCATTTTTAAGATCCGGAGAGACTGGGCCTATCTTTCGCAGGATTTCAGTAGGGAAATTAAAACCCCATTTGGTTGTGAAGAATGGAGAGGAAAGGGAGTTCTACAAACGACGGTGCTGGCTGAACATTTTGCAGCCAACAGATCATTTGCTGTTCTTCCCCATTTCTCATCATCTGGCTGTTGGTCTGGCCTCTTTAAGACCTATTCCTCCTCCTCCACAGTATCTTCCCAGACCTATCTAATCCTGGAGCCAGGCTTTCGGGATCCGAAACCTCGGATCGACCCCTTGCAGGCTGTGGGATCTTGAGTCGCTATTTCTCCTCTCTGTGCTTCAGTTTGCCTATCTGTAAAATCAGCAAATACAAGGCAGTCCTGGCCGTACCTACTTCACAGGGTTGCACAAGATTTAAATGGGCGACTATATACAGAGTGCTTATAAATGCCACATAGTGCGTCCTACCGGTTTGCTCCTGTTTATTTATTAAACTTCGCATAAAATCATTTTAGAAGAAGGACCTCAAATCTCTCTGTTCAAGGTTTTCTCCCTCCCTTGTTTTATGTGTCCAACAAATACATTGGTTCTTCTCCCTCTCACACTATCAGGACTCTCTCCTTTTTCTCTATCATCCATCATCTGAACGAAAGCTTTTTCTCAAAGGTCTGCACCCAGATTTCATGCCTCCTCCTCAACTTTGGGATATTATTTGTTTCCATGGCTACAAATATCACCACTATGCCAGCAACTTCCATGTCTAGTTTTCCGCCAAATTATCTCTTTTAAAAATATTATAAGCAAAAATCCTTTCAATTAAAAGACTACAAAGTGGCATGGCAACTGCACATGTCAGGAACAGTGCCGTGGTCTTCAGCACGACTTCGGAGACCGACCAGGCTCCTATGAAGAAGTTTTAAAAATAGATTTTGGTAATTGACTCCCTATGAATGCCAATTGAGAAAATAACTTTTAAATGAAGTCTTACTCTGCAAAATCCTCTATCTTCACATCATAAACCAGCTTCCCCCCCCGGCCCCCCGCCCTCGCAACCCCCTCTTGGGATGCATGAATTACTCTGCATTTTCCTGATGACGGAGCTGTCAGTGTTCCTGAGCCCCCACCACATTAGGCTGTTAAAAACTGTTTAGGATTTAATAGCTCATTTGTGCAGGAGGTCAGCATTAAGGATACAAATAAGAGGGCCAGAGAATAAACAATAAAGGCAACAGTGAAAAAAATTAAAAACATGTCATAGGTGGCTTGGCAGCAAAGGGCAAGAGTGATAATCTTGTCACCTTTTCCAGGCATGTTTTCCACTCTCCCCTTTGCACGCCTATCAGCCTCAAAGCTAACGCTTCCCCTGCTGTCCACATCCCATAGTGTTACTGACTTGATGGGCATGCTTCATGATATCAACTAGGGTTCAGAAACAGAATAAATCCTTTACAGTATGGCTTTGTCTATTGCTGGGAAACATAAAGATGGATTGCTAATATTTATTGCATACATATTCTGAGCTAAGCATGGTACTAAGTGCTTTTAATATATCTTTTTCATTTAATCTTATTAACGCCAGAGGGATAGACTACTTTTATCTCCATTTTACAGGTCAGGAACTTGAATCTCCGAGAAGTTAAGAGCCTATGACAAGCTCTGGTCATAGTTTATAAGGGGCGGAGTAAAAATTCAAGTCTCATCAAAAGCCATGGTTCTTATTTTTTTTTTTAAAGATTATTTATTTGACACAGAGAGAGAGACAGCTAGAGAGGGAACGCAAGCAGGGGGAGTGGGAGAGGGAGAAGCAGGCTCCCGGCTGAGCAGAGAGCCCGATGCGGGGCTCGATCCCAGGACCCTGGGATCATGACCTGAGCCGAAGGCAGACGCTCAATGACTGAGCCATCCAGGCGCCCCAAAAGCCATGGTTCTTAATGACTTCTTTATGTTATTGCCTTAGTCTGTTGGGGCCACTATGACAAAATACCACAGACTGGGTGGCTAATGAACAATAGACATTAGTTGCTCATAGTTCTGGAGGTTGGAAGTTCAAGATCAGGGTACCAGCATAGTCCAATTCTGACGAGAGTCCTCTTCTGGACTGCAGACAGCCAACTTCTCTGTAAGCTCCCATGGAAGGGTTGAGCTAGCTCTCTGGGGCCTCTCTCTTAAGGGCACTAATACCATCAGGAGGACTCCACTCATATGACTTAGTCCCCTCCCAAAGGCTGCACCTCCTAGTTCCATCACACTGGGGGTTAGGATTTCAACATAATGAATTTGAGGGCTACACAAATATTCAGACCATAGCAACTTTCTTCCAACTTATATTAGTTAATGGTTTTCATCAATACACCAGTCAGCTTACAAATCGGGCCCAAAAATGAGCTCAGGGAGGGCAGAGAAGCAGAGTGCTAAATTCTGCACAAATTAGAACATCAGCCCTTGGTTTTCAAAAATTGCCCAAAGTTGCCAAAATCCCACTGATTGTTCAGAATGCCTAAGTTCTTCTGCGTCAGTGAGTTATCCATCTAGACAGTGTGCTCTGAATATCCATACACATTTACAGTAAGTTACCAGGTATGGACACCCCCCCCCAACTGTATGCATATGTATTGTGACTCTGTAACTGGAACCAGCATGCTGTCAAGTCAGAGCCCCGGGCCCCTTCACCACACCCCAACAACATGAGTGAGGCATTTGCTGCAGTATCTCAGTTTCGTGTTTTGATATTAATTATTACAGCTGTCCAACCTGAGTCACAGTCTTTGTGCATAACCCATGGCCACGTCCCTGAAGAACTGTGGTAACAGTTAAAAAAAAAAAAAAAGCTCCTTGAAAGAATGATGACTGACATAAATCTATAAAGGGCCTTTTCCGAGGAAGGACTGAGACTACAGGTCATAAATATGTTCATATTTTATTCATGCCTATCTGAGGTTCCAGAACACAATCTTTGGCCATATCAATATCTCATACTAAATACTCAGGTGGAATATAAGATTTGAAATTAAGTGCTCTGGAAATGCTCCATTCATTAGGACCCCTACTCTCTGGACTCAAGGTTTCTATCAGTTTAAGAGAAAGTATTATTTGAAATGCTTTTTTAGTCCAGGCACCAAAGGGTTCCTTCCCTCTTAACTAGAAAGCACTATTTTGATAAATGATATCCCTTCTGCACAAAAAGGTAGTCTCCCTATACTAGATTCATTAGAATAAAGGGCTCACGCCTGGATTTTATTGAGAAGTAATATTTATGTGTTAATCTTGGACACCATTTTCCTTTGGAACACACTGGGGAATATTTAAAGGAAGATATTTAATTGGACAAATGTGTTGCTTTATCTATAGTCAAGTGTCAGGGTCATTAGAACAAGCACTTGAAAAAGATTGGAAAACACTGCGCATTGTGGGAGAAGAGGCCTAAGGATCACGGCACTTGAAATGTGATTTTTGCTAATGTTGCTGCACTTCATTGCATTCATTTGTCCAATCTTACCATTAACTTGGAATCAACTACAAGGATTTTTTAGAGGACTGTGTATCACGCACTGGTCCTTTAAAGTTAATTATAATTACTATGTAATATCAAAAGGTTATTATACAAAATGTTCTCTTGGTCATTAGAGTTGATTTTGTCTAGGTCACACTTGTGCCTGCCTGGAAAGGATTTAGAAGTGTGGCTTATCCTTCTTAGTCAATAAACCCAAAGCACTGAGTACTTGTTCCACAGCTGCTTGTGTTTACTTTCTACGAGATTTCGGCATGCGAGATAAAAAGAAATGACATGGCCAAGGCTTATTTTAAAATATCCCCATTGTTCCGAATGGTATTTCCAAATGTACCACCCTTTGGAGTTCAATGTAGACAATTACAAGGCACTGAATTTCCTTAGGCAAATTCTCTTTCTCTTAGATCGAAACCTCTATCTCCTTCCCAAATTTAAATTACTAGAAAGAGATATGTCTCTTTCTATTCTGGATGAACACACTCAAGAAACTCAGATTTGGTTTGTGAGTGGGAAGGGGATTAAGTTTTACTGATATCTGAGAAGAGTCGGTCTCGTGCGTGAAGTTGGAGGAACCGCTGTATTCTAGCGGGCTGAGGAGGAAGGGACACCGGTGGGAGGGATCCGAGAGAAGTTAGGGAGTTGCAATCGCAGTGAGGCTGAAAAACCCTCATCCTTGAGCACCTGGCCATCTCCACCCCTTTCAGTGCTGTGCTTCATCCCAGGGAGGGGAAAAGGTGGGAAATTCTCAAGGGGAGGAAGAAAGGACAATGGAGACCGAGGCTTTTCTCCCTTCTGAGAACTGGGGAAGGAATAAGGCAACAAAGGCATATATATGGAGGTGCTGAGCAGAAGCCCACCTGGGACCATCCAGCTCTTTGAAGCAAGGAGTGGTGAAGTGGCTGAGGGGACTCAAACTCCATCCTCTATGTTCCTATTTGCTCAATACAGAACTTCCTGGTGCTAGTGGGACACCTACGCTTTCTGCAGTAGCAACTGGGTCTCCTTCTGCACAGATTGCTACCCACCCACCACAGCAAAGCAGACCCAAGCCTCATGCACACAGTGTTCCCTGAGAGGACATTGAGCCACACGTACAAATCAGAGACAAAGGCAGGGAGTGGGTGGGCTGCCCGGGAACGATCGTCTAAACCCAGTTATGTGAAAAGTAAGTTTCTTAAATGCCTCTTTCAAAGTAAACTTGATAACGGAGACTTATATTTGGTATTGTTAGGGGTTTTATTTTTGTTTTTTTGTTTTTTTTAGCAGGTAGAAGTCAGAATTCCTTTTCCATTTCCAAAATTCCTTGCTTTTTCACTCAGGTCCATCCTATTAGCCTCAGTACCTATCCCACCCAAATGGAGCAAAGCAATGGTTTTCACAAACTACTTTCAGCATGTCATTGTCAAATCTCTCCATCATTCCAGCTAACATCATTGTGGAATAGTGCATTCCTGTATATCCTTGCCTTGACCTGGTCCCTGCCCCACTCTTGAGAATGAGGACTCCATTACCCAGTGACTCTTGTGTTCCCTCCTACCCCCTTTCCAGATCTATGGTGTTAGCTTTGGGCCCTCAGATCTTTAGGTTTTCCATGGATAGTCTTTAAAAGGCTTATGCAAGTCCTAAAATCATTTGGATAATTGTGTGTGAATGTGAATTTTCATGGTGAGATAGTTTATGGTTTTCATCAGTTTAAGAACTAATGACCTAGTAGTTAATATTTTAGGACCCCTTGTCCTCTACATTAGCATGTTTGGGAACTGTCCTGTCTGCACCAAGTCCAGGGGCAGAGGCTCCAGCTACTTCCACTGTGCTGCCTGGGGGCAGTTCTCCAGATGTCCAAGCAGGGACAAACCCCCAGCTCACCCTCCGAAAGCTCTTCTGCCTGAAAGACTTTATGGCAGGAGACAGATGGAGTGGCCCCTGAGTTCTGAGAATTAAAGGTTGAGGGAATTCCTAAAAGAACTGAGTTTATACCCTATATTCTCCCAGTAAAAGTTCTCCAGTTCTTATTAAGCAAAGCTGAGTCTTTCTTTTCTTCTTGCCCGGTGATCCTTGATCCTCATCATTTCATTGGGAATCTGCAGTGTCTTTGTTTGGATCAGTCTTGCATTGCTGTCCCCAACCAGAGGAGGCAAAATCCTGTCCCATTTCCCCCAGGTTTTTGTTTTCCCCTCTGGTTGGCCACTTTTGGTCTTCTCTGCTTCCAGGCATTTCCCCTAGCTCAGCTCCTTCCAACCGAGACCTCTGATGGGATGATATGGTGAGCACTGTCTTATCTTCCAGGGAAGCTTCAGTCAGTTAAATAACATTGAACAAAACTAGGAATTCCAGCCACCTATGTTTGCTTACGAGGGTCTAGATTTTATGGAGGAATAAGGGTCTATTCATCTCTAAAAATACAATCCTTTAAACTCCTCATGCACTGTTGGTGGGATTGTAAATCGGTGCAGCCACTATGTAAAACAGTATGGAGGTTCCTCAAAAAATTAAAAATAGAACTACCCTAAGATCCAGCAATTTAACTTCTGGGAATATATCTGAAAGAAATGAAAAGACTATGCCAAAGAAATATTGACACCCCCACATTCACTGCAGCATTAATCATGATAGCCAAGACATGGGAATGAGCTAAGTGTCAACACAGACAAATGGATAAAGAGGTTGTAGCATATACATTAGCCATAAAAAATAAGGAAATCCTGCTATTTGTGACAATATGGATGGACCTTGAAGGCATTATGCTAAGTGATATTAGTCAGACAAAAAAGACAAATACTCTATCATCTCACTTATATGAGGAATTCAATAGCAACAATAACAACAAAACTCACAGAAACAGAGATCAGATTTGAGGTTACCAGAGGTAGGGGGTGGAAGTGGGGGAATTGACGGAAGGTGATCAAAAGGTACAAACTTTTAGTTGTAAGATCAATAAGTCCTGGGGATGTAATGTACAACATAATGACTACAGCTAACGCTGCTATATTGCTATATTTAAAAATTGTTTAGAGGGTAGATCCTGAGTGTTCTCATCACAAGGAAAAAACAGTTTCTCTTTCTACCTCTATGAGATGACAGATGTTCACCAAACTTGCTGTGGAAATCATTTCACAATATATGTAAGTCAAGTCATGATGCTATACGCCTTAAACTTACACAGTGCTGTATGTCAATTATATCTCAATAAAACTAGGGGGAAAATGAAACCTTTTGCCTAAAAGTGTAATTAGATTAAAGTTAGGCTTTCTTTTCACATTATGTAATCTCATGGCTGGGCACAGGTAGGCTTAAAGTTCAACTCATGGTGTCTGTCCAATGAGTACCCATAAGGCAAGATTCTCATTGGGTATCTCAAACTCCCCTCAAAAAACTCATTATTTTTCCTTCTAAATAAGTTTTTCCTCCTATGCTAACTGTGTCAGTTAGAAGCAAACAGTTCATCCAGTAACCTGAGCTAGAAAATCTGGAGATTTCTCTTGAGTTTTTCTTCCTAGAGTTCCACATGCAATCAATTTCCTTCATCCTCCAATGTTAACCCCCAAATATTTCTCAAACCTTTCTTCTCTGCCTCAGATACTAGTGCTCATTTCAGGCTTTTATCATCTCTCACCTGAACTTCTGTATCTGGGTCCTAACTGCTCCCTCAGATCCATAATAACAATAAAGTAATAATGGCTAATACTTAATGGGTGCTTATCACCAGCTCTAGACTATTTTGAAGTGTTTTAGATGCTTTATCTCATGTTAATCCTGGTTATAACCTTATGGGCTAGGCATTTGGTGTTATCTCCACCTGACAGATGGGAAGACTGAAGATTCTAGAGGTCAAGGAACTTGCTCAAAGAAAGATATTTAGAATGTGGTATGGTCAAGATGCACATCAAGTCTGCCTGTCTTTAGAGAGTGAGTTTTTATCACCAAGTCTATAATTTCTCTGAACTAATAGTTGTCTGGGTAGTTCTTTTAAAATATAAACTTCCTGTGTTTAGGTGCCCAAAATGGTCTCCCATTTCTTTAGCACATTACTCAAGGCCCTCTATCATCTTTACCTCCTGTGGCAGATTGTTAAGAGTACCAGCCTGCAACATATCACGCTTCCCTGTATCCGTGCCCTTGATGGTCCTCTCCCACACAGACTGTGGGCTTGACCAGTGTCACATCAGCAAGTGTAACGCTAGTGAAGTCTTGAAAAATACTTTCACATGGTGCTTGCATTCTGGGAATCTCCTGTCTCTCTGGGAATCCTTTGGCCTCCATAGAAAGAATCCAAAGCAAACTTCCTCCAAGATGAGAGACCACATGAAGTTATCTCAGTCATCCTACATGAGATCTCAGATGTGTAAGCAAGGACATCCTAAAACATCCATCTCTGGTCAAGCTGAAAACCAAACCAGGAAAACTGCCCAGATGACCCACAAAGTCATGAATAAATAAAATGGTGGTTATTTTAAGCCAGTTTTTGGGGTGGTTTGTTACACAGCAAAAGCTAGCTGACACACCTGTCTAATCTTCCACCTTCATCTCTCACCACTTCTTGCCTGCCATTAATTATCTAACAATGGCATTCTGTTTATTGGCCTGTGATTCTTCCCTCTTTGCCTTTGCCCTTGTTGAGCACTCGACTGGGAATGCATTTCCTCTCAGCCTGGTTAACTTTTATTCATTCTTTACTACTTAGTTTAGATTTTATCCCCTGTACCTTCCTTGACACTTCTCACCCTTTCTTGTGGTCCTTCAGGCAGGATTAGGTAGGTACCTCTTCCAACCATTTTCAAAAATCCCTATCATCACATTTCCAAATAATTTTATAATGGCCTATTTATGGGTCTATTTCCTGGCTAGATGTTGGGGTTTTTGAAGACATAGTCTTGCTTTGTTCTCTCTTCTCCATCCCCTCAACATCTAGCAGAGTGGCTGACACTTAGTAGTAGCCGATAAAACCTGTTGAATGAATGAATGACAGAAGGAATAAAGGAAGTCAGGAGGGAGTCTGTAGCTAGCTGGGGAAAGGCCCCACATCAAAGGCGTTGTTTGTGTTGACACTCTTTAATTCAACCTTTATAAAGCTTCATCCTATCTCAATACAGCATGAATGTGGCAAGAAAACCCAGATGAACTTTAGGCAAAGAGGGTGGTAAGGAGCCAGGAGAAGACATCTCAGAGATTTCAAGTGTGCGTTTTGGATGATGGTGTAGAAGAGTGGAAAGTAGCTTAGAGGAAACACACAGAAAGTAGGCCTGACGTAGACTATTGAACTTGTTCAAGTGTTCCAAATGGAAATCCGAATCTGTTTTCCAATAGGTTTCCTGTAACTGGATAGAAAAGAGCTTTTTTTCCTTTCTTTTCTCTTTCCCAAACCTCCTAGTGCCATCCTAAAACTCACCCTGAGACAGAGTTGATAAACCGACAGATAGTATCAGATGTCAGCCAGGGTTTCGTCTCCATCCTGAGGCTCTTGGGAACAGCATTTGAACAGATTGTTCTTGCCAGAGTATCTCATTATTTTAAGCAAATTGAATTTCTCATTGACTATGTTGAAAGGTTGTACGCTAGTTATAATTACCGGTTTTACTTAATTTCCTTTTATAAATAGGTCGGTACTCTGTACTTGAAAGTAGTATATTGATTACTGATTTTTTTTTCCTTTTGGCCTCAGGGGCTGTTTAGAGCAGAAACTGCTGACTGAGCGAATTTAATGAAACAAATACATGTCCAATTACAAGAGGTAGTATGTGTGAGAGCACACACAGGCACACAGGTAACAAACACACACTAAGCCAAAATCCTAAGGGTGACAATGAGTACAGAAGAGGCTTTGTGTTCTAATGGTGGCTTAGACGCTTTGGAACTGCTGGTGAAGAAAGCTGCCCAGCTGGGAGGCTGGAAAATGCCCCCCTTGCAGCATTCTCTTCTCTACTTGAATTGCCCTTGATTTCTACTCATGGCACCCCTGTGTCCTGATCAAAGTCAGCTTTCTAAAAAAGTGAAAACATGTTGTCTGTGAAGGGGATGATCAAATTGTCAATTCATTAAAAATGCATTTTTTTCCTAATTATAAAAGTGATGCATTTTTTTGGGGGGGGTGGGGGAAGCACACTCAGAAAATGAAATCTAAGGGAGAAAAATAATAAAAATTACCTATAATCTCACCACCTAGAGATAACCACTCAGAATTTCACATTTTCTTTAAATTTATATATATATATATATATATGTACTCATGCACAACTTTGTATCTTGTTTTTCACTAATATTAATATATTGAAAGCATATCCCCATGTTCTATGCCTTTGTAAATGTAACTTTTAATGATTACATATTATTCCATAGTGGAATAGTGGGTAGACTGTGGTATCTTTAACCATTCCATTATTATTATTAAAGGTTTCATTTCATTTATCACTTCTGATATTATAAATAGCACACTATTGAACATTCCCATATTTAACCATTGTACATATCCTTCACTATTTTCTTTGGGTAAGTTCAAGAAATAAGATTTATGCATTAGGGGGTTTGAGCTGTTGTCTTTTTATTTATTTATCTATTATTTATTTATTTATTTTAGAGAGAGAGAGAGCATGCACACATGCACAGGGAGTGGAGAGGCAGAGGGAGAGGGATAGAGAGAATCCTCAAGCAGACTCGCTGCTGAGTGTGGAGCCTGATGCTGGGCTTGATCTCACGACCCTGAGAGTTGGATGCTTAACTGCTTAACTGACTGAGCCACCTGGGCACCCCTGAGCTCGTCCATGTCTTAATACAAATGATAAGATTGCTTTTTTAGCAATGTTGTATCAGTTTATATTAAATGGTACATAAGACTGCATGTTTCGCCATACTCTTGTGAACACAAGGAATTAAATATTCTAAAATATTGCTAATGTGATAAGTGAAAAGGTTTGTTTCATTTTTTTAATTTGCATTTCTTTTGCTCTTAGTAGGGACAAACAATTTTATTTGTCTACTATAGCAATTTAACCTACACATTTTGCTCTGCAAGGGAATAGGGTTTGAAGGAATGGGACACAGACAAATAAGGCAAGAAAAGAAAATGTCCAGAGCCTAGATGCAGCTGCATGAAAGAATCAGTTGAGGAATCTATGAAGATTTTGACTTACCTGCTTATAGAGAGGCCACGTATTGGTACTTTCTAACAGCTTTGCAGGGAGATCTAATACAGAACTAGGGGTGAGACAGAGCTTTGCCAGCAAGAGCAGACCTGTGTGGGTGGCCCGGGTGGGTTCCTAAGAGAGGGTAATGGTGGGACATGAAGGCATTTGGACTTCCACAGGGCTGCTGGTGGTAACAGCGCAAGAAAGTTGCCAAACAAGAATCCAAGATAAAATAGCCTACTGCAATTTTGCCTTTCCTTAT
This sequence comes from Neomonachus schauinslandi, assembly GCF_002201575.2. Taxonomy (NCBI): domain Eukaryota; kingdom Metazoa; phylum Chordata; class Mammalia; order Carnivora; family Phocidae; genus Neomonachus; species Neomonachus schauinslandi. Next base: position 127,787,604 of record NC_058407.1, read on the forward strand.
ACCACTGATTCTTGATTTGGGGCTGATAAAGCTGCCTTTTATTGTATAACTTACTCTCCACTTGGAGCTGATAATTCAGTTTGTGAATTGTTTTGGTTCCTGGGTTTTCTTGCTCCAGGGTGAGTTTAGACACTTCCTTGCTCATAAACACCTCTATGAAATGTTACAAGTAATGGCTAGCATGAGGGTTGGAGATTATCTGTGGATTCCAAATAACCAATTTTTCCTCAGCCCCGGTTGCCACAAAAAATAACAAATTACCTTTCAGAAACCTTTTCTCCTCGTTCCCCTACCTCAAATAGAGACAGGTTATAGAAAGGGTGTGTGTGTGTGTGTGTCCCCTTTTGGGTCAAAGTGATTTGATGGTCCCGGAGGACTACCAACGTCCAGTAAAGCAGCCTCTGCGGGGTGGGGAATGCTTCCCAAGCTGCCCATGAACATAGTACACCCAGCTGCCTCTGAGTTCCTAAAAGCTGCCCTGCCAGAGGTGGGCCGCCTCAACCCTAGCACTTTTAAGATCCTAAGGACACTACTCCTAGTGTCTGTTGGACTCTAGAACTTCATCCAGTGTTTTAGAAGTGGCAGGATGCACAAAAAAGAGTATAAGCTCTGAGTCAGGAAAGCTGGTTTGTAGTCCTGTCTTCTGCCACCAATAGGCTAAATGGCTTTTGAGGAGTCACCGCATTTCTCTGGGTCTTATGATTTTCTCCCATGAGCAATGAAGACAGTGACTCCTGTCCTCTGGTATGGTGGAAAGGACGCATTCTGAGCCTCAGATGGGCCAGGCACCAGGCACTAGTTCATGGCCTGGAGTGGTCACTGGCCTTGAGGAGCCTTACCTTCATATTCTATTAAATGGGGGCTAACAGCTCCACCCACAGCCACCAAGCACAAATCGTGGAAAGGTGTAGGGATCCAGGAAGTTACTATGTGTAGAAGCGCTAAGGCAGTGTGAAGTAAGGAATGCTATGGCACCAGACAGAATAAACTGGAATGTCAACGTAAATTGGCACTTCAGCTAATATTGGCATCCACGCCAGAATGAGGTGGGGGGATGTGCTTCAGCATCGGGGAGCATGGCCCAGAATACCTTGATGACAGCCAGAGGGGTTCATGGTTCCATCAATGGGCTTTGAGGTAAGACTGTTCTCCTTTTAAACTCATGAACTCTTGATAAAAATATGTCTCATGTGCTTCTTCAACGCCATTTGAAATGTCAAAATACAGTTACTACCAAGACCAAACTGAAATCATCTACAACCCCTCAAGGAGCTGCCCTTTGTTACCCCACCTTCCACACTGCTATATTGAGCATCATGGCTCCAAGATAACCCTGAGGATGACAGCAACAGTTCCCCTCAATGCTCTTGGGTATCCCAGGATGATGTGCTGGTGCACCGGGACCAACCTTGCAATCCCAGAAAGCCAGAGCTGTGAGGCCCATTTGAGGTTTGGAGCAGTAAATGACAAGGCACAGGGTCCCCACGCCTGCCGGGCAGTTAAGGACAAGATTGGAGTCAGGATCATTTGTCTCACTGACCTGCTCTTTCCTTTTGGTGAAAAGCTCTCAAGGTTGAAGCAATATCCCCACTGTGGCTCAAAGTTCCTATAACAATCCTTAGGAGACTCCAGGGGGTCTCCAGCCTCCCCTGGATTTGGAGGAATGAATGAGTTGCCGGGGTGACCACCAGCCCGTGAAAAGACTGCCAGTTGTAAAACATGCACAATTTCAGGCCTGCTGGACCAGTTGGTGGAACCATTTCTATGCTTTTTTCACACGTAATCTGCGAGAAAGGGGCCACGTCTTTATTTTCAACAGTTAACATTTTATGTCAGGTAAAAAATAAGAATGTAATCTACACTGTTCTTTCCTATTCTTCCTCCTCAGGGGGTGGGTGGGGGCCAGTTCAGGTGTGCTTGGGTTGGGACATCTTGTAAACTATCTCAGGCCTGCAAATATCTAATTATAAGCTGCCCTAGGATCTTCCCCAGCAAGCCCAGAAAGCCAGAGCTAGTTTTCCATATCAGCTAAGCCCTCATTTCTTCTCTTGAATTTAGCTAAGTTGGGCTCAGAAAAATGTAGAGGGGAAAAAGGAACAAAAAAGAACAAGGAAAGAATTGAGCTGGAAATTTCAGCAGGCAACACTGGGACTAAACCGTATGGTTCTGATGCTTTAAGCTCCTTGGAACTTAACTTGGGAAGAGACAAGAAAATACATCCCTAGACTTGACTTACTTTTTTGCTTGTTTTTATTTTATTTTTCAATCCACAAAATGATCTATTTTGCACATGAGTCAAAGTAATTTGGAAGGTTTTCTGAACCTTTAGTTGAGTAGCAAGGACTCACTGTCCACCATCCACGTGAATTTACTTGTTTGGCAAGGGTTCCATGAGCCCCACTTAATTGTACTAAGAGGGATCCCAAATTCAAACACTCTTCAGGTTAGGCAGGGACACACATAACTGAAATGAGTGAAGGAAGTTGGTTATAAGACAATAGGATGGTGAGGCCAGAGCAATGGGGATGAGTATGTCTTACCTACATGTGTCACACCGAATTTTTAATCCATCCCATGCAGGCCACACAAAACATGCACTTTGCCCAACGTGGGACCTGTTGCCTTCTCATTCTGCTCAGTGATGTGAACTCCCTTTCCTTCCCCTTTCCCTTCCTTCCTCTAAGCAGCAGCATGACAAAGCAGTTAGGAACATGGATGCTAGAACTCCAGCGATTAACCGTGTAGCTCTGGGCTCGTGATTTCACCTCTTTGCGCCACAGTTTCATTCATCCGTAAAAGGATGAGAAGAATAAACAAGGCTATCAAGTGCTTAGATCACTGCCAGGTACACAAAAAAACATTACATATCTGTTTTCTTTTATTATTCATTCATTATCCATTTGTCATTATTCAAGCACCTCTCATGTTCCAGGTGTTGTACTGGCCTGACTGGGAGCTATGTCGGTGGATCAGATAGGAATACTTTGCTTGGTGGAAGCAGGGGAATGAAGAATTAATATTGTTTTGCCTTTTAAGTGCGAGGTATGTTATGAACTTTTCAAACATTATCAGTTTAATCTTCAAAGGAGTTTGTGAGATATGTTTTATTACTCCTATTTTTTAAGGAGGCAGGGGAGCAGAACTTCTCAAGGTGACATGGCCATGAATGGTGGGGCTCAGGTTTGAATCCAGGCCTCTGAAGTTTGTGGGTTTCAGACTTCTTACAGGGTCTAAAAGCAGAGCAAGTGATGCTTATGTGACCACTCTTGATTAACCATTCATGCTGGTGCCCTTCCTCACCTAGCCCTGGACTTGGCCTTATTCTTCTTACAAGGTTCCAGGCTCCACCACTGGTTAGCTATAGTTGACATGAGAACAGGAACATATTTCTCATCCTGACAATGTTCTAGGCTGCCTCAAGGGAAAATTTTGACCAGTCACACAACCATTTTCATTGTGCAGATAAGAAATGGCCTTGAGTGAATAGGAAAGGCCACAGCCCACTTTTGGTTCTGCTTTTGTATTTTATTTGCATGATCCAGACAAGGAACCTTTTCTTCCTGAGATCTCCTGTTTATCCCCTGCATGGGTATATTTAAATCACAGACATTGAGAACAGGAAGGGACAGTAAAAAATGATTGAGTTCACTGGCTGCCATATACAACCCACTAGGTTCCTTTGTGTATGATGAGAACCACTAGAGGAATTATATGACATCATATATATATATATATATATATATATATATATATATATATATGGATGGAGAGATAGCACTAAGGCTACACATACAAGACTGAAAGACAACCTGACCCCTTGTTTTCCAGTTGTTTTGGGGTCTGTGATGATGACTGCCCCATATATATATATATATATATATATATATATATATATATATATATATA
>NC_058407.1:127791519-127838463 GCF_002201575.2 Neomonachus schauinslandi
ATATATATATATATATATATATATATATATATATATATATATATATATATGACAGGTAAACCATAAAACAGACTCTTAACTGTAGAGAACAAACTGAAGGTTTCTGTAGGGGTGGTGAGTGGGGTGATGGGTTAAATGGGTGATGGGTATTAAGGAGGGCACTTGTGATGAGCACTGGGTGTTGTATGTAAGTGATGAATCACAAAATTCTACTACTGAAACATATTACACTATATGTTAACTAACTAGAATTTAAGTAAAAACTTAAAACATCTATATATGTATATATAGATATATATGTGTGTGTGTATATACGTGTATATGTGTATATATATATATATATATATATATATATATATATATGTATAGGTAGATTCATGGGCCTCACTCTTTGCAAATTCTGACTTAGTAGTGCTGGAGAGAGGCCCAGAAATCTGTATTTAATAAATTCTAATATATAGACAGATTAGGAATCCACTAATCAAGCCAACCCTCTTAATTTCAAAGAAAAAGAAATTATGTGATTTTTCTCAAGTTTACACAGCTAGTTAATATCAGTTAGATTAGGACTCAGCACTGCTGACTTCCAATTGAATAGGTTTCCCACTACCTTGTATAGTTTCTAAAAGGGGGCTTTGACCAAGTCTTTGGGACTATTATTTTCCTAATTTGTGACCAACATTAAATTGTAGGATTTGACTGTTAGTTTAAGGGTTGGAGCATTGCTTAAAATCAATACATGCAGAAGAACACACAAACACAAACATGTTGATGTCACCTGGGCAACACACTTATGTAGATTTCCCTTGGCCTGAATTGGAGCAATCTCAGAGGGAGTGAACCATGGCCTTTTGTTATCCCGGGGTATTTCAGAGAAAAAAGAAATAAAAAAGATTTTAAAAATAGATGGTAACTAGATTTTAAGAATAGAAAACCTATTTTCCCTGTTACAAGGTTATGGTCCCAAGGGAGAGATGGAATAAGTGTAAAGCATGCCTATTTCAAGAAAAGATTAAACACAGACAGACCAGCCTCAGAGTTGTTAGAGGAAAAACATTTGCAATGGAAAAGCTTAAAAGCATGTCTTATTTTTATTAGCATCCACTTCTTTTCTGAAAGGCTAATTGTAAAATTTATAGGGCTGATTATCTCTCTAGATTAATATTTATGAATACACAATAGCAAATGTGAGTTCCAAGTGTTGTATTAAGCATTGGCTTTTCTCCTTTCACACATACAAGCAAACAGCAGATAGCTCAAGGTGATGTTAATATTCTCTCTACAATGTATGTAAACAGTCATGCCAAATTTTTCTTCCCAATTGCTGCAAATTGGTATTTACCCAGCAACTGCAAACTATTTTTAACAGTTAATACTCCTGAAATGTATGGGGACCTTTCTGCAATATGACGAAGAGCTTGCAAAATCAATTGCATAAAGGCTCCCCTAATCAAACACCAAGGAGCAAGACTTCTCTTTATTGACTCCTCTTAACCACATTTTATTCTTATAAGAGACAGGAAAGATAATCAAAAGCACTTTGTTGTTCTTCCTGCACTTGGAATATGGAACTAATGGTTCCTTCATTTTCAGAAATGAGAGAACAAGGTTAAATATTGCAAAAAAACCACGCTGCGCTTTTAAATAAATCCAAGTGTGCTTACGCCAGCACACCCAGCTGATTCCCAACCTCTGTGGTTAAATCTGAGCTAGTTCTATTATCCATATAAAACATGAAATTTACATGACCCAGGGTAAAGGAAGATGTACAGAGGATAGGATGGGGACACAATGAAAGCCAAGCTTGATGACAAATGAATGGCTTCGGGCCAGTCCTGAAAGTCTGTGTTTTAGTGTTCCTGTCTATAGACTGAGGGGTGTTTTGCTATATTAGGATTTCCCAATCAGGGATTTGTGGTTTGGAAATGTGGCAGTGGATGAGCTTTAGGGATTCTCTAACTCTCCTACCCGAAACCTCATAGAAATTTATCATATAAATCAGTACATGCCTATTACTGGCTGTGAATACCCACTGCTTTCAACAATTCTCAAAGGGCACCAGAAACTCAGGAAGGTTATGAGCTATTGCACAAGATGACGTCTAAGGTCCCTTCCTGTTACAATTTTCTTCAATTTTTGCTGCATCTTTGCTCTAATCTCCAATTTCTTTGATTGCCCAGCCTTACTCTTATGCATCTCAAACTTATTTCTCTCTAAGCTTCCTTCTTCTAAGATCTTAAACTGTGCTATTCAACATGGCAGCCTCTAGCCACACATGGCTATTGAAATTTAATTAAAGTGAACTAAACTTAAAAATTCAGTCCATTACTCACACCAGTCACATTTGAAATGCTCAATAGGCTCATGTGGTTTGTGGTTCCTGTATTGGACAACATAGATATTGAACATTTCCATCACTGCAGAAAGTCCTGTTGGATAGTGCTTCTTTAAAGACAGTGATTTCTAAGCTGTCATTCTAAGAATCTGCATTTTTAATGAGCTCCCCAGGTGATTCTGATGCAGAGGGCACATCATGCTTGGAGAGATAGCACTAAGGTTACACATACAAGACTGAAAGACACCCTGACCCCTTGTTTTCCAGTTGTTTTGGGGTCTGTGATGATGACTGCCCCACTGATCAGTCTCTATCACAAAAATCCTACTTCAGTGTCTAAGGTGAGTAAATAGCATTAGACTCTTACACTCAGAGTTGGATGGAATCTTTAAGCTTATCTTGTCCAAACCCTTGTTTATTGTTTGAGTCCTCTCTAGATGACTTTCCATGAGGTGCTTGTGGAATATGCACTTGAATAGAAACAGTGATGGGGGAAAAACTTTCAAGGTAGCACATTTGATCTGATAAAAGCCCCATCTATTTACTAGTCTTCCTTTACATGGAAGCATGTCCCAGTAGCTTCCCCTCGTTGGTCAGAGCTTTCTCCGGTCAGAGCTCAATCTTGACTTTGGTGTTTAAGGCTGATGCCAGTCAATCCCTATTCTCCAGGTGTCATGCTCTATGAACATATTTTATGGAAGCAAGAGGCTTTTGGAAAAGATAAATTTTGGGTGATCTGCTGTGGGTGTGATAGGAGAGAATCTTGTCTCTGGTTTTACCCCAGCAACCAGGTCTTGGACTTTAATGGGAGAAGGTATGGTCTCCTCATTTAGAGCAACATGGAAGCAACTTTAAGCCTAAAGGGCCCATAGATTTTTGCCTTTGAATGATTTTAAAGTTTTGGAGGCACACAAAGACCACATCCTTGGTAGAGAAAGAGTATCTACCAGCAGCAATGGCAGTCAAGAAGTACTTCTGTCATGGAGCTCATGAGCAATGGAGTGAGAGCAGAAAAATACAGAAGGGAACAAATGGTATTTAGAAAATAGCCTGAGGACACACAGACATAAACAGGGACGAGTCTGAGGGGTGGGGCCAAACCCTGCAGTTATAAGTGAGGAGGGGCAGATAAATAAAATCATTTATACCCTCAGCCTGGTGCTTTCAGAGATACTCCAGTTATATATGTCTGTAAGATCATTATGCTCTTTCAAACAATTGCATTACAAGACCTTCTCATATTTGAAGACAGCTTTCGTTATCGCCCTACATCCTCTCTTCTTTAAGTTAAGGTCTGTATTATTCTTCAATCTTTCTTTATTCTACATGGTCTTGGGATTTTTCATTATCCTCTGAACATAACTTGTCTAACTCCTCTTAAATTGAGAATCCAGGACTGACTGTTTTATTCCAGATATGGTTTGATCACCCTTGCATAGAATGAAACCATCAGCTCCTTCTTTCCAAATCCTATACTTCTATTAACATAAATCACCACCACTTTTTGTTGAAGGCCAAGGCTGGCAGAATATAGAAGCTCATGACCCACAATGGTCCCTGATATTTTATTTATTTTACTTTGTTTTCTAAGATTTTAATGATCTTAGCGAAAACATCATGATATATACAGTTCTACTACATCCTCTAGATCAGCTAGCAGAGCTTGGGGTATGATAAGTACTCAAAGCCTATTGATTGCTTGAAAGTCTAAGAGAGAATATGCACAACTGAGGAAATTACAAAATAAATGACACGGTTATTACCTGGGGAAAGGATTAGGAGAGCGGGATGGTAAACAATTCTAGGGAATGAAGTTTGCCTTCTATAAAGTGAGAAGCCTGGACTCCATAATCACTTAGTTTCCTCTTCATCTCAATTTATACATTTCTATGAAAACACATACTGGATCCCAAGAAGCAAACTCAGTCATTAGCAAAAATATGACCAGCCTTTGTAATATCCTGGTAATCTAGACATGATTAAAAGCCTCACCAGAGACACATAACCAAAAGCTAGCTAATCATGAGTTCTGTCAATATATATACCTTTTGAGAAAACATTTAAAATCTTATAAATGTAACTAGTTACATCAACTAGTTATAACAAATATCTTTAGTACCCAAGCTGGGATTCAGATGCTTGGGGTAGTATGCAAGAAAACTGTGTCAAGTAAAATGAAATTTTATTGGAAAGGAAACTTTCCCGAGTTGTATAAAGAATTAGGGAAATGTTCACAGGAATGAGTTAATCTTGCTTCTGCTGCTTGAAATATGGGACTCTCTCACCCTTAACATAAGTGGTAGGTATGTGGGGGTATCTTAATAATTGCCAAATCTTTAGATTAGATATTTTCTTGATTTTCAAATGGACTCAGAGACAGCCACGTAGCATTGGTCTCCAGGGCGCCGATGGCAGCTGTTGCCAAGTTTCTGTCTTCATTCCACTCCTTCTTTGAAGCCTTGCGTGACTGAAATACTCATTTGCCTGAAGGTGGGAGGGAGATAGAGTGGTCTTTTTCCATTACTGGTGTCAGTGTGTCAGCTTTTCTGAATACTATTGACGCAATTTCCACCCCTGCCAAAGTCTTCCCATCATCTCTCATCTTGACTGTCACCTCCTATTTGCAATGGTCAATCCATGTTCCAGCGCTTTGGGCTTCTCCATCAAGGCACCCTCTTGACAGTCAATGGATCAAAATCTGCACTATTTCCAGCTTAACTTTCATAGATTGTTCCTTGACTCAAGTAACTGGCTACTTCTAAAAGTCTTTTATTTTATTTTTTTAAATTTTAATTCTTTTCAGAGAGAGAGAGACAGTGAGCCAGGGGAGGGGCAGAGAGAGAGAATCTTCAGCAAGTCCCACGCTCAGTGTGGAGCCTGATGTGGAGCTCCATCTCACAACCCTGAGATCATGACCTGAGCCGAAATCAAGAGTCAGATGCTTAAACGACTGAGCCACCCAGGCGCCCCCTTTATAAAATTATTTTATTTTTTTAAAGATTTTATTTATTTGAGAGAGAGAGCATGAGCGGGGGTTGGGGGGCAGTGGGAGAAGCAGACTCCCCACTGAGCAGTGACCCAGACATGGGGCTTGATCCCAGCACCCTGGGGTCATGACCTGAGCTGAAGGCAGATGCTTAACTGACTGAGCCACCCAGGCACTCCTAAAAGTATTTTAAATACACAAGTTACAGCTAAAGGTTATACTTAAGCTAATATCTGGGGAGTGCCTATTAGCAATTTGAATGAATAGGGCCCCAATCTTTGTTGAGTCTGTGAATACTACCCATTTGTTTGCTTGTAAACACCATATATCTTCCACAATAATCATGTGCAAGCACTGACATCTTATACTTGGCAGGAGATTCAAATATGGGTAATTCAACAGCATTTAAAAAATAAAAACACATTATCTCTGACATATGAGCAGTAATGACCACACTAAGCTGAGATAGCCAACAAAGAGCTGTAATAATGAAAGTGTAATTGTGACCTGAAAAAAAAATCTGTTTCTCTAAAATTGTGACCTTCCCATGGACAGAAGCACAAGGAAGTAAAATTTATAAATGAAAATCATTTCCTACAACTTGCACTGTATTTTCAGGTAATTCTATTGACTTCTACGGGGTTTATGCAGTCACTATGAGATCTATTCACCCGTTGACTCAATCATATAGTAAATATTTACCAACCCGACAGAATACAGTTTGTTAAGCCATTTCTATTGCCTTGTCTCTGACTCTCGGGAGATAGAATTTCCAAGAGGAGAAAGCTTGAAATTGCAAAATACGTTCATTTGGATTTTACTTTCTCATATGTATTATGATCTATGCCATGTATTAATTCCTTAAAATCAAAGTTGTAACACTGTCAGGGACTTGGAATTTGTTAGTTTTGAGCATTCTATTTTAAATATGGGTAAACTTAGGCCCAGAGGAGTGAAGGAGCTTTCTCAGGATCACATAGTTGATTAGTGACAGGGCCAGAATGGTCTTCTTGGTAAACCATAGTATCATTTATGTATTCAAAATGCAAATTGTTTTTACTCGAGAACAGGTTATAAGCTTTGAAAATTAGAAAAAGGATTTCCTGAAGTCATTCCTGAGTGAATCCATAGAAAAAATATGACCTGGAGTCTTCATTTCAAGGAGGGGCTCTAGATAGTTAAGAGATTAAAAGCAAAATTAAATAAACTAACCCTTGCAAAGTGCATGGATGAGTCTGGGAAAGTAATAAATACTCCCTCCCTCTCCCCTTTCCTCTGCATAAAGTTGATTCCATATTGATTAATCCAGAAATGATTATAGGCTTTTCAAATGGCTTGAATTTGTAAGCTCATTCTCTCATTTTGAAGTTCATATGGAAACAAATTTTTGTGATGCGGTATTTTAAGGAAAATATTTAAATATGTTTTCCTCGTGTGGCAACTATTATTGCTGTGTAGAAGAAGAACATAATTTATAGTAACCTTTTTTGACATGTTGTTGAATCCCTAGACGTCAATCCATATCTTAAATTCTTTGTTATCTGTTTCTGTAATTCAAATCTCTCCTTCACTCCATCAGTATTCTATTTATAAATCATTCCATCAATATTTCATTGTGTTTTGGGCATTTCTTTTTTACTTTGTAGGTCCCACTCAAAAACAATTTTTTTCCCCAGATATGTGGCACTTCTAAGTATTCTAGGGTATCAGATAGTTAATGCTTCCCAGAGGAGATTAAAAATTCCTTCAATGTATTCTGAGGGGGAAATCTGTGGCACTAAAAGATGAATGATCTTATTATTCTGGTGCAGCATTGTTTCTGTAGAGAGACTGCCTATTTACCCTCTCTTACAGATGCCACCTCTTCAAGGTGGGAGAAAGTTTATTCTAGGTTATATGTTTTCCTTTTATCCTAATCCCAAAGCCATGCAACAGCCAGAGTTTCTAAGGCTAGTAACAAACGCAGCATGATGAAAAAGTCATTTTATGTAACCACCTAACAACCTATACTGATCCTTGAGGATCTACTCAGATGGTGCTGAAATGAGGCTTCTCTTTCATCTTTACCAGAGAGCCTCCAACCAATGGAGAAAGGCAAGGATGTGAAGAGTGCTGAAAGACAATGAACACAGCTCTAACATGGATGGTTTCTTCATGAGTTTAAGTCACACACTTGCAGACTTCTTGAACCCAAAACCCCAAATCCATAACATTCCTTGATGCATTTATTGAAATTTGAATTTTCTAGGAGTCCAGTTGGAAATTCCAAGAAATATGAACCTAGAAGAAACTTGTTATTCTCTTACAACAATGTATTTGTTTCTTCAATCACTTATTAAAACGAAATGTTTGTTCTACTATGTGTACAGAACTAGCAGGTATTTTGAAATTTTCAAAAGAAGGAAATATAGTTCCTATGTCCTAGACCTAGAGATTATAATGTAGTTGAAGAGCTAAGACATGATAAGATAAACAGCTAATGGATATAAACATTGCTAACCTTAAAAACATCTAAAAATACAGAGTCTTGGAATGATCAGTGTAGAATTAAATTATTAGTTTTTAATAGGTAGAATTAACATAAAGATTTAAATGCCTAAAGAGTCTCTGGACCCATGGAAGGACCAAATATATGCATGAATGCGAGCAACTTAAGTTGTCCTAGTGAAAGCTGTAAATGCAATGAAGGGATATCCGAAGGAAAGCATATCTGGTTAAGACAATTATATTTTATGTATGGAGTATGCTCAATTGGTACTTTGCCCACTTTGTAAATCAATACTCTACTTGAAATATTCTTGTAGGGCAAACCCTGGATATACAGTTACATTGGGTAATTTCTCTGATGTATGGAAAATTGAAGACCTCATGAAAACTGATAAATTGATTTTTTGGGAACAATTGAACCCAAATTTCACAATAAGAGCAACATACAGATTTTTACTTCTACCAAAAACATCTGAAGAACTGACCATGTGATTTTTGCAACTCCAGTTCCTCTCTACAAAGGAAAAAAATAACCCATGGCCACAGAGTCTCGGTGAATAGATCTAGTCTGGTCTACATATTCTTCTGGGTGTCCTTCGATATTCTCATCACTCACTTTTGGCCTGAGGCAGTTTGCTTCTAGCTTCAGGGCCCCTGGTTTAGTATTTGCCTGTGCACTTGCTCAAAGTACAGTATTCTGACTCTGAGTTTCTCTCTGCTTTGATATGAGACCTCTACTTTGATGGCTTCCTTCTCCTTGTGTGATTAGTATTTTCCTTCTTGCTGTGGTAATGGGAATGGCTTGGTAAGCCCCTTTGCGGATAGCATAGCCTTTTCCTGTTTGACCTCTAAAATGAAAATGAGTCTCCCACTTACCCATGCTTAAGAAACAATCTATTTCCTGTACAACACAATTAAACATTCCACTGGTAAGAGTAACTCTGGTGTTGGTTTATTTACTTTACATAGGTTCTTCAGGATCACAAGACATGTATAAATGAGTGACGGTTAAGTGCATGAGGAATGAGAGAAAGGACCAGACTGGATAGAATTGGGCAAGATGGAGAAAACATCCTTTAGAAGATAAATTTATGCTAAGTTTTATTGTTTGGTGAAGGATGGTTGATGGATAGTCCAAATAAGGGAAAGAGCATGAGTAAAGGCACATGATGGGAATATGTAAGTCATCCCCTCAAAATGAAGGCAATTGCACAAATGCAGGGCATTATTGTACCTGATCGAGTTTTCACTGTGAGTTGAAGTAGGCTCACAGAGTAACCACAGAACAGCCAACATGTACCAAGAGCTTGGTAGGAGAGAACCCCTGCACCGAGTGCCCTATAGCTATTAACTCATCACTTTCACAACTGCTTGGAGGAGGCACTATTTTTATTTACCCTGTACAGGTGAGGAACCGAGGCCTAGGATGTTTAAACAACCAGAAATGGCATTCGTGAGTAGCAGACCCAGGACTCAAACCTAGGTAGTTTGGCTCAAAGGAGACCAGGCACTTGTTCTGAAGATTGCCTTATCTGTCCACTGATGGCTTCATAGTTACTAATTCCTTGACTTGCTAACTAAAAGCACCAGAAGCCTATTCTGAGGTCAATTTCTTCTTTCACAAGTGCATCGTATGTCAAAAATGGGCCCAAGAAAGCAAATGCTTGAGCTCACTGTGATCTTGCTAAAGAATCTAGAAATTAATCCAGGCAGTCTCTTGGGCTTGCATTAACTATGAACTTTAGAGAAAGGGGCAACAGGGAGGAAACCTTCAGTTAGCTATACCCAGTCATCTGACCCTTCCAAGTCCTTTAACTTCTCATCCAGCCTGAAGCCCCTGATTTGGTCTCTGTCTCGCTAAGGGGATGAGACAGAGCTCTTGGAGTTCTGGCCATATGAAAAACAGAAAAACTCTGGGGCTAAAGGCCTTTAGGATAAAGAAGCCAGTGGATGTCTGTATATATTGTACTTTGCAGTTTTTGCAAAGGATTCAAAATGCAGAACCTTTTCTATCAGTCCATGAGACTGATAAAATGCCCACTCTGATTTGATTTAAAGTCTCTTTTGATATGATTTACTTTTCCAAATCTGGAGATAATGCCTGTTCATGACTTTCGACCTTGCTAGGGGTCACAGGATTCCTTTGATGCTATTTTGAAAAAATGTTTTTTGAGTGGTTGAATTTTACTTAGAGTACCCAACACTCCCAGTACAAGCCAATATGAAACTTTCATTCTTTTCCCCCTTAATTATGTAACTTCAGATGGGTAAATGTCTTGTCCCTTGTAAGGCTTCTGCCTTTTATTGTCTATTCTGAACTGAATCTGTTTTAATTGGATATGTTGACCTAAAAAATTAAACACATGACTTCAGTAGCCAGAGGAAAGCTAGGCTTTCAATTCTGGTAATAGACAGTAGCTATTTGATGCAAGGTCAGACAAAGAAATTCCACACTGAGAGTGTATTCCTTTTGTATGGCAGTAGAATGGATCCTGTGTTGGGGAAAAAAAAAATCCTGGTACGGTACATAAAACACTCAACAAAAGAAAAGCCTGTCTAGATCATATATTTTGAAAATGAAAATTTCTTTACATTTCCACAAGAATGAACTCCAACATGAAGCATGTTTTGTCAGTACTTTAATCTAGATGAAACACCAATAAACTAAGGCCAATAACTTTTGCTAATAAAGCAACATAAGAAAAGTATAATCTAAACACAAAGCATGGATTTACTAAGATTTCTTCCATGATTTGTACCTTATTCTACATCAGGTTTTTATATATTCTCTTTACTCAGTGTCTAATGTGCATCAAGAATGAGTTAATGAGTAACGTGTATTCTTGTGTCTGTTTGTTCATGTGTGTGTTGCCATTATTAGGAGCACCCGGCTCAGTGAAACACGGTACACCTGCACAGTGATCAATTGTGCTTTTATTTATATTTTCAGTGTTAAAGCTGTTTTTAAAAGTTATTAAATGTACTTAGCCTTTCTAATAAGAAAAAACAAAAAAAAAGTCATTTGCTTGAAATAAAACATTAACATACACACTGCCAGCTCTCAATTTGTGGGTTGCTTTGTACACATTATGCTTCACAAACACAAGAATATTGAGTTTGAGCTGAAACAGTTTTTTTCCCTTTTTGTACTATGTTCACGAGAAATACCATAATTTCCTCAATGAAACTGAACTCCTGTTGGACCCTTTGGAATCCCTGATTTATTCCTGCTGTTATTTCACTGCTGATGATTAGTAATGAAGTCTATTAATTGACCATAATGTCTTTCTCATTCAGCCATATATTTTTTCTTTCTCTCTTACCGCTGAAGTACACTTATGTCTCTTCAAGCCTAGCACTGAACTTCTAACAGTTTTATGCCTCTAATGTGTCTCTTATACAACCTTTCCTGTACCTTGTCATCAGTCAGTCCTAAACTGTTGACTTCATGCTATCATTTATCTGTCCCCAAACTTTCCCTTGGCTCAAAGAACCTATGGATTAATGTCCTTGGCATTCAAAGCCTTTCATCCTGTAATCTGTATTTTTCCATTATTACCATACAAATACCCTTTATTTAGGAAAGCTGGTTCTATGAAATAGTCTTCGCAATGCTATTTCTAAATTTGTATTCAAGACATTTTTAACTTAATCTCTCTGAGGTTCTCTTTGAGCAAATCAGACCACATTGACCCTTTTCTACTCTGAACATCCAGGGTAATTTTATAATAATCTGGGTAATTCTTCTTTTGACACTCACTATGTATCAACTTTTATAAAATATTAGATATATTTTAAAAATATTTAAACTGAAATTCTGGAAAGTAGGGACATCGTCTTATACTTCTTTATATCACCTGTGACACAGAAACTATCACCTAAAATGTTCAAGGAGCTCAATAAATATTTTTCCTTGATTATTTTCAAATCACATGAAATCTAAAATACTTGATTAATCAGAATGTTCTACTCCTTATGTAATCTGAGCCTAATTTATGGATTTGAATTTATATTACAGATAGATTTTATCTATATACTGCAGGATGTTTGCATATTTTATTTACAACCAATATATAATCAATATAAGCAATAAAACATACAAGTGCATGTACTCATAATGATCTATTTCCTGGTCTTTTTTCATTGGACTGTAGATTCCTTGATAAATAGACTTCTGAATCTTTTTTGGTATAGATCACTTCCTCAAAGAATAACATATAGTTCCATACAACTTATGAAATTGTAAAGCAATGCAAACAAGGCATAAGAACCCTTCCAAGAATCCTGAAATTAAGTCAGAAGATCTAATCTTGAGGCATCCAGAAAGAACAAGGGAACTCAATAGACACTAAACTGCCCTTAGTGATTAAAAAATTAATTTTTTAATCTAATTTAAGCCTTGCAAGTAAGAAGTGTTAAAAGACTCATTTCGCAGTGTGGTCCATTGGCCCAGACTCTTTCTCAGGAACCCACACTATACATGTTGTCATCATTTAGGTGTAAAACAGAACATCATACTGTCAAGAGCTGCTCCTCATGACCACACCCAAGACACACCACTCCATTTCCTCCTTATTGCCTTCATTTACAGATCACACCATCACTTTTAGCTTATTGAACCCTCAGATTTCTGACCCTCTGCCCTCTCCTTCATTTTCATTCCCATCCCATTCTGAGAAATGGTGGAATTCTGTCACTTCCTAGAATTCACTCCTAAATTTTTTTCCTCTGTCTCATCTCATGACTCATACCCATGGTCACCCCATCACAGCAATACCTCAGAAATTTACTGCAAGGATGTGGTCTTTGACACAGCTTTATATCCTATCTTACCAAGGTCCTGACTATAACTTTTCCTTGACCTCACTGAGGCCTCCTAATGATACTACCATTTTTGCACTAGTTACCATTGCTCAGATACCTTTACTTTCTTTATAATTCTATTTACAGCCTGTGGTCCAACATTATTTTTATTTCCTGATACACGATCACCAACCTGGTCTTTCTCGCCTGCTTTTAAAACTGATGTGGTAGAGGGGCGCCTGGGTGGCCCAGTTGTTAAGCGTCTGCCTTTGGCTCAGGTCATGATTCCAGGTCCTGGGATCGAGCCCCATATCGGGCTCCCTGCTCTGCGGGAAGCCTGCTTCTCCCTCTCCCACTCCCCCTGCTTGTGTTCCCTCTCTCTCTGTCTCTCTCTCTGTCAAATAAATAAATAAAATCTTTAAAAAAACAAAAAACAAAAAAAACCCCCAAAAAACTGATGTGGTAGAAGCTCAGCTATTTACATTCTTTATGCCAACACTTGAGCTGCTTAATATACTTAGATTTTGGAGAAAAAATAAATTATTTGGGTGATTGATTTACTTTTTTATTGTTAACAGCGAATAATATTTACCAACATTTTCATCAATGTCTTACTTGTAGTTTCTTCTTTTATCCCACACCAACTGAATATGTTCACTTATTATTCTTGCTGAAGTACATTGTTTAATAGTAGTTACAGTAAAGGTCTGTGGGTGGTAAGCACTCTATGTCTTTGAACGTCTGAATATTTTGTTTTGCTGTCATTTAAAAAAAATCTAGTCAATCTAGGCATAGAGTTGTTGTTGCCATTTATGTTTTTCAGTCCTCTGAAACTAGCATGACATTTACTTCTGAAAACATTTTATTATTGCTGATGAGAATTCTGATGGTAGTGTACTTGTCTGGTTCTTTTAAGTCATCTTTTTTTCTCTAGAAGCTCTTAAGGTTTTAACATTACCCTTGAGATGCTTTTATTTAATTATAACTCATCTCAGTGTGGGTTTATTTTTATTTGAGCTACTTAGTATTCATAGTATACAATTTTAGAAAAACTATCTTTTTTTTCCTTTTGCAAAAATCTCAGAAGTATGTCTCCAAATATTATTTGTCCATTATTTCTTGCATTCACTTTTCTGAAACTCCCTTTAGATGTAAAAGCATCTGAAATGATCCTCCACATCTCCTAATTTCTTGTTTATGTTTTAATGTCTCTATTGGTGTTTCAGGTGACTTTGTCAGTACTGTGTTTCAATTTCCTAATTCTCTCCTTAACTATGCTAATTTTGTATTTATGGCATCTATTGATCTTTTTAATTTGATAACTACATTTTAATTCATAGACTTTAAGTTTCTCTTTCATATCCACCTATTTTCAGCCAGTTTTTCTTTCACAGTTATTATTCTTTTGAAGTTGATATTATTCTTTCATTCATCTCTTTGAACATCCTAAGCACTTGTGTACAATTAATTTCACCAGAAGTGAATTTGTATTCTAATTACTGATTTCATTGCTTTCTTAGGATAAATTTAAGTTGTTTTTCTGCTTTCTTTGTCTTGCACTTTCTCTTCATTAGTTCCAACCTAGCAGTTACCTCTACCCTGCTTCCTGGTTACAAAACTTAGCACTAAGTCTCACAATGGTGTTTCAGGGTTCACCAGACCATTCGCTGAGCCAGGAGGTGATCTGACTCAGTTTCTGGCCCTGAGACTTTATGCTGCCCCTAGCTACCTCAATAGACCCACAACTCTCTGTAACATAAGACCCCAGGCCTCTGGCAGCAGCCCTTTCATGTTATGCTATCTCATTGTGGTGGATACTAGATTAGTTTCTGCCATTTCTTTTTCCTTTTATCTGGAGAAGTTAGAAAGCTATAAACTTTCTCAGATGTGAAATAAGTACCTTCATGCTAGATTTGGAAAGTGCAAGTGAGGTAGAGGCAATCTTCCTAAAGCCTCTGTATACCTCTGTTGGGATGCAAGGGCACAGCTTTCCTGAGGCAGTTTCAGGTGGACCAGGGACTGATGAAGCTGCCAGCATAGACAGCTCCCAGAGCAGGTGAGGTTGTATCTGACTCCATGGTATTCTGCCATCATTCCAAGATGTCCAGCTTAGAACCCGATTCTTCAACCCTCCCAATGATTTATAAGCACCTGATTCTCTGTACTAAATTCCTCTATGTTTCAAAATTCTAGAGTGCTTTATATATTTTTTAAGATTTTTTAAAAATCTATTTGAGAGAGAGAGAGAGAAAGCATGAGGAGGAGGGACAGAGGGAGAAGCAGGCTCCTCAGTGAGCAGGGAGCCCAACATAGGGCTTGATCCCAGGGTCCTGGGATCATGACCTGAACTGAAGGCAGATGCTTAACTGACTGAGCCATGCAGACACCCCAAGAGTGCTTTATATTTTTTTCTGCTGAACCTGATACACACACCCTAACTCCAGCTTTAAGAGTGAGCCTAAAATTAAGCTTATTTTATCTCCTACGCTGAAGAACCCAAACACACAGCCACCAATGCCTGATTCTTCAAGTGAACCTACTCCCTTACTTTTTTGCTCTGTTTTGGGTATATGGAGATAATTATCTTCTTCCTAAACTCAACTCTTTTTTTTTTATTCTATTAATATATTATTTCTCACTGCTTTAGATTAGAGGAGAGAGAATGCTGTCAAAGTATAAATTTATTACAACATCATAACTAGTGGGCCCTTCATTAAATTGGGGTTACTTTAAATTTGGGGCCATGAGCTCCAGTGGATGTGCACCACCACCTCTTTCAATTCTACTATGCTTCCACAGTAAAGTAAGCTTTTTTATTTTCCAAATCAAGAGCTTCAAAACCTCTTTTCTCTTTTCAAATACTTCTAACTCCTTCCTTCACACTTTTACTTAATATGCCACCAAGAAAATAAAAACCATCAAAATGAAACTCCTTTCTTTTCATCACCACCAATCCATAACCCTACCTGTCTCTATGTGACCTTCTTTGCCTTCCCTCCTGTTACATCTCAAGAAGGGTGCCTGCTCTGTCCAAGATGAACCTCTTCAGATCTGCCCTGGATCCCATTTCCTCTTACTGCCTCTAAACCAGCGGTCAGCAGACATTTTTTTGTAAAGGTCCAGATAGTAAAAGTATTAGGCTTTGTGGGCCATGAGTTCATTCACAACAACTAAAGGCTGCTGATGTCGCATGAAAACAGCCATAGACAATAAGTAACCAAGTGAGTGTGGCTTTGTAAAGCTTTATTTACAAAACCAGATGCTGGAGTTGGGGCCCTAGTTTGCTGATTCCTGATGTGGAGTTTGCTTCTTCAGTTACCTTTTCTCTCCTGACTCACCCTTCCCTTCTTCTCTACTCATCTGCCTTGCAAACAACTTAAGAAAATATCAATGATCTTTTTGACACAAAGTCCTCTTGTAGCTATTGTCCCAATTTCTCTCCTTTACCTAATAGCCAATATTTTCAAAAGAATTGTTGGCTCACATTCTCCCCACTCCTTTGTCTTCCATTAACATTCTTCAATCCTCTCTCTTTGAAAGGCTCTATTTAAAGTGGCCTCTCCTTCTCCTCATCTCTATCTTATCACTCTATTTTCTTTATAGTACTAACACTTGGTAATTATTTCATTTGTTTGTTTCTTAAAACCCCTTCCTCATCCTCCAGAGTGAAAGTCCCTTGAGGGTGAGGACCTGGTCTGCTTTGTTTATCACTCGATCACGGCCACTCTAATTGCAGATTGTGAGAGTTCCATAAACATCCATTGGATGAATACATGAATGAGAACAGTGTGCTATTTTAGACACCAATATGCTGTTCAGGTCCCCTTTTTCAGAATTTATTTCCCCAGATGCTGAGAGTGCTCCTGACAAATGGCTCTTTGCTAGTACCTTTGCTGAAGGGAACCACATTGCTCAAAGTCATGGCATTCCTGGGGAGGCCCACCCAATGAGTAATCAGTGTGGGAGTTACAAGGGCCTGGTCCCCTCTGGACCCAGGACCATTCTGAAGGGTTAACCCAACTTTGGAGCTCCTTGTTGAGCAAGTGGAAGCCTCTGCTGAGACTGCAGAGAACCTCAACTCTCTACCCAATTCTGCTTCAGTTCCTTCCCTTCCATCCCTTTTCTTGGGTGTTCATCCCACGTGCACCCCCAGATAAATCTCCTATTTTAGAATCAGCTTCTTTAGGGAACTCAACTCAACTTGTAACACTTGCTGAAGTTTAATTGATCTGTAAACGGCAACCTGGGATTCAAACAAATTCTTACTGAATTTTAAAGTCAATGCATCTATTTGTTGGAAGTCTTACATGATTCTTTAGTTTTAAAATAAACCCCTGTCCCTTCTTTTCCTTTTTCAGTTCTCTTTACCATTAAAACTGACTTAGAGCAATAGAGTGTTTATTTTACTCATCAAATCTATATGCATCTATTATTTAGTTTAGAATAAATCTATCCAGAAATTTTAGTCTTTGATACATCATTAGGATATCTTTTCTTAAATGCCTACCACCTTTCTATTTGCAATGATCCTCCTGTCAGTAGCAGATGTGACCAGTATTTAAATATGTATAATTATACATATGTATATTTAAGTATTTATGTCTCTGCAAGCCAAAATGCAATGTGTGTTCTTTGGCTTTAGTTTAGGAAAACCTAAAAAAAAAGATTTATTTATTTAGTTGAGAGAGAGAGAGCACAGCAGGGAGGGGCAGAGGGAGAGAGAGTCTTAAGAGTGCAGAGCCCGATGCAGGGCTCAGCGCAGGGCCTGATCTCACAATCCTGAGATCATGACCCTGAGATCAAGACCTGAGTTGAAGCCAAGAGTCAAATCCTTAACGGACTGCACCACCCAGGTGCCCTAAAGAGAAAACCTAAAAATTTAAGGAGGGATATTGGGAAGAAACACATTCTGGAAGAGTTATTTATTTCCAAGAAGCTAAATCAGTTTCCAGGGTGTCTTTTTAAAACATCCCAAAATAATAGCCTTGGAAAAGCTAAAGCCTTCGGACTCAACCGAGAATTCAGCTATATATAAGTGTTATGGACTTATACATATTATATAAGTAATGGACAAAAATGACCAACCTGAAAGTTTACAAAATGTGATTGCTTAATCTTCTTTGTTTGAAAATTAAAATTCTTTATTTTATACTGCCATGGCAGGTCCTTAGAAGAGCTTGATGCAATCATTGACAATTGAGACACATTTTTTCTACATGTTTTCCGTATAAGAGAATGGGAAGCCCTGCAAAATTCTCAAGTCTTTGGCCCTCAGCTTGATCATATCTACATAGATTATAGTTCCCATTTTCCCCGGAGGCTTCTTTTTAAATGATGTCTATGAAGGTCTTATATGGTTATGCCTAGACTCTGAGTTCCTTGAGCAAAGGGACCATGTGGGGTTCGGTTGTGTGTCCTCAGGTGCTGAATAAATGCTTGTCCCCTAAATATAAGGGAATATGTGTAGGGACACATTTCTGTGTTATTTCCAAGGTTCTCCTTTACACAGCTGCTCAAGTGCAGGAAAAGGGGAAAATGATGCAAAATTACAACTATGTTTAATTTCTGCTAACTAAAACATAAAGTCAAGCATGTTAACCTCAGCTGCTGCATTAATTGCCAATCTTCACCATACATCATTAAGAACTGAGCCTAAGTAAATGCAAAATTAGATAAGCAAAGCTATTACCTTCATATGTAGCTAATATAGCTCCTTATTTAATGATTACACAAACTGGAGCCCATGATGAAGGTGATATTTGCATTACTCCCATGCTTGTTAAAAGGGAAGCTTGAAGTCTGAAATTTTTCCTGCAGAAAAATTAATGAGTGTGCACAAAGTCTTCCATGGTCTTATATATTCTTGGGCCAGAAACAACCAGGAATGACCCAGATAGTCTTCTCAAGGGGGCCTTTTACACCTCTAGAGCCAGGTCTCACAGAAGTTAGAATCAGGAGCTGCATTTCTCACCCAACACATCTGCTTAGGGCTTGACAGAATGAGGGTAATTGGATTATACCATTCATTCTCTAGGCAAGACCCTCTCCCTATTCATTTTAAAGTATTCTTGTTATGTTTGTTTCCCCTCTGTCTATCCCTGTGGGTTTATGATCACCATCATTACTGCTTAGCATTTCAAAACTCTTACCTATTGTTTATTTTAGTCTCCCGTTACATAACCCAAGGAAGCAGGTCAACATTGCTATTAACATTTCCCAGAAAAATGAAGGAGTAAGGATGCAGAGACTTGCTTAGAAAGGTCCCAGCTAGTGCACGAGGACTCCAAAGCGCTGATAATAGCCTGGACCTCTTGACTACATACCTCTTCCCATCTACCTTTTCTCAGACCTGAGTGAGAAAATCAGTCCCCTTATCAATTAACTCGAGAGCATGGGTTCTGGAACCAGACCAATGTGGGTTACAAATCCAATTCCGACACATAGGGCTGCACGATCTTAGGCAAATTTCTTTCTCTCTCTGAGCATGCATTTCTGAATTTGTATAATGGTGAAAACACTGAGCACAGAGTATGGTGATGAAATGATTAAGGCAAAGCTCTTCCCATGGTCTCTGCACATTGCTGTGCTCAATAAAAGGGAAGTCCTTGCTTTGGGTATTCATTTGACTCGCTATTTCTTGTGGATGTATTTTAAGTGCACCTTCTGTTTGTGTTTCTTGGTGGGAGAGAGAAAGAGCAGACAGGGAGACAGTGTAGTGTGTGATTCTCTTCTCTGTCTGGGATTCTATTTTGGCACTCTACTTATTCTTTCAGAATTTATGTCTCTCTTAGAAGGGGAAAGGGCAAGTGGTAATGGCTAAAAGAGTCAGGGACAGATGAAAGAGGTAAAGGAGTGACAGAAATTATGGTAAGCACTTTGTCTTCATCCCTAGCCACTTTCACACAAATGCAATTCAAATGATTTGCTACAGGAAATTATATCTTTACAGGTATGAAGCGTTGAAATAAAAAGAGGAAAATCAGTATTGCACAAAGAAATCAAAATGACTGTCTTTTTAAATTATTATTAATTCCTTACACCGAGTGCCACCAAGAAGGAGACCTGCCCAGCCTAGCTTTTCCTGACGAATGTGTTGATGTGTAGCCATTTCTGCTGGTGCATTTTTAAGCAGAGCAGCAGGGGATGTCATGTGTTGCAGTAATTGCCATGGAAACCATTGTTGTGGAATGAATAGGAGAGGTTTTAAATCCTTGGTAATGAGCTTGAGAAACTAAGTAGGTCTTCAAGTTTAACTCGCTTGAAAGTGGTTCATATTTCACACAGAGATATTGGAGGCAAAATGTGGGGGGCAAAGGATAAGAGAGAGGAAGTTTCTAAAAAAAATGCAAATAAACTAACCTAATATGTTACACTTCTACTAGGACTTTTTAATTAAAAAATACCAACAATGCATAGTATCAAACCCTAAGCCTTGAGCAACACTTTTGTCTATCGAACAAAGTGTAATTTTGATATATTTCCACTGAAATCAACATTCAATTCACCTCACACAAACCTCAGCAAGTGAGAATGTGAAATATTTTTAAGGCAATTAATTAGCAGGTTTATCTGGATTGTGAGATCCTTGAAAAGGAGGGCTGAGCTTTGTCACCTTTGTATGACCCCAGGTTGTAGGATGTACCATCATAGAATAGAGAGTCTCAATATGTGTCTTATATTAGAATGGTGATCGAGGAATGACCAGTGACTAAGGGATTCCCACCTCGGCCATCAACCATTTCTGAGGATCTCTCTTCTTCCTTTCCTTTTCATGGTTCTATAATCCTGGCACCTTCTCTCTGACTCAAGACTTTTTCAAGCTGGGTGCCCTCTAGGCAGGACTGGTGATAGATGCATTGGAAGAGACAAAGAACAATGGATAAAGGGCCAGAAGAGTAAGCCTTGCTCTTTCCCAGTGGCATGGAGCTCCTCATCCACCTCTTTTCCCTCAGCCAGAGACACTGTGGCATACATACGTGGGCTTGGGGATATAAAGTGCTTCCTGAATACTTATATGGTGAAGGGGACCCAGACACACTACCCCAAAATGTGCCCCTTTGGTGTAAGAACAATTTTGATCTGAAGGCATTTATTTGAGTTTCTGAAATCTTTGATCTGCCTGAAAGTAGAGCCTCCCCCCAAATTCAACTGTCATAAATCCCCTCCCCAGGCAACTCTGCTCTCTCCAGGCACCACATGCAGCCCCTGCCACACACTATCACACCGCCCATCACTTCACCTAAGGGCCCGCTTAGCTTTCCAAATAGTCCCTTGCTTTCCCATAAGTGCCTTTCTCCTCCTCCCTCTTCCTGCTAAGTTAGGTGCACAGGGGTGCCTGGGTGGCTCAGTTGGTTAAGCGACTGCCTTCGGTTCAGGTCATGATCCTGGAGTCCCTGGATCGAGTCCGCATCGGGCTCCCTGCTCCGCGGGGAGTCTGCTTCTCCCTCTGACCCTCCCCCCTCTCATGTGCTCTCTCTCATTCTCTCTCTCTCATATAAATAAATAAAATCTTTAAAAAAAAAAAAGTTAGGTGCACAGACCCCAAGTCCAACCCAACCCTCCTTTGAGTTACTGAGGACTGGGCACCATATGATTGCAGGGTGTACCTGTTAATAAGCTTCTGTTTTTCTCTTGTTGATCTGCTTTTGTCAGACCAATTTACAGGGCCTGGCTAGAGAACCCAGCAGGGTGGAAGGAAAATAATTCTTCCTCCCTCCCCTACAATGGTAACTTTGTCATTCTCGGCAGGATTTTAAGAGAGAAAAGAAGGTGGTGACAAAGAAGGGCCCTAGGAAGAAGTCTTCACGTTCTGTCTCTTTATCTTTGTTACTAGTGTTTAGCAAAAGTGTTAGAAAGGCTTCCCAAAGGTTCTGTGCTAGAGAGCAAGAAGGAGAGCATCCTTGGCTGAAAGAACCACGATGATAGTGGAGGGCAAAGATGTGAAGTCAACACCTGACCCAGAAACTAAAAGAAAAGAAATGGGAAAGGAAGGGAAGGGAAAGAGGGAAGAAAGGAACAATACCATGGGAAGCTTGAGGAATCAAAGCTTGTAGTTCCTGTGGGTAACCTAACCAATGAGGAGCTTTCCTTTTAAATCATCATATTCCAGTATTCCACAGAAAACACTGCATGGTCTCTAATATGAATGTTCTGGAGCCAGACAGCCTATGTGTCTTAGATCTGCCATTACTTGCTGCAAATTACTTCACTTCTTTATGCTTCATCCTCCTTAAATGTAACAAGTGGATAATTATATAAATAACAACAAAATTATTGTGAAGATTAAATACAATGATATATGTACATTTTCAGGAAAGTGCTAAAACATAGGAGTTTCAATAAAAAGTGATCAATAAAAGTGAGTATGATTATTCATCTCTAATTGCACAGACCTGCTCCCTTTTAGTTTTCACTGAACTAGAAACCCAGACCTGGCTGCAGAGTTGTCATTTCACAGTTTTATATTGGGAATCTGCTCTTCCTCCCTACTCCACAGAAGCTTAGGGGGGTGGAGAGAAGAGAGATGCCAGAGGGCAAGAGTGTTGTTTTAGTGCTATTTTAGAGCTATTACTGCTGGAAATACAACAATTTGAAAATCCTGTCCTGCTAATAACTTCTATATCTGGGGAAATTCTCAAGGGAATTCTAGGCAATGACCAGCAGAGTTGATTGGTCATGTTGGTAGGTTTAGAGCCCTCTGGTTAATGCTGGAATTGGAGTACACAGCTTAGATTTTCTCTGCAGAATTTAAGATTGAGATTGCACCACTCCCTAGCTAGGCTCATAAAGAAATGAAGTCAAGAAGAAGGGGGGAGCAAGATGGCTGCATCCATAGCCAGATCTTAGGTCATAATGCCTCCTTCTCAGTGAAGTTGACCTCATCTGTCCTGTCTTAAAATACCATACCAACAACCCCCTATTTCCTGGCTTCATTTTTCTCCTTAGCACTTATCACCTGAGATACCCAATGTTTCCCTTATTTATCTTGTTAATAAGAATCACTCACAACTAAAATGTAAATTCCAGGAAGAAAGGGATTTTGGTCTGTTTTGTTCACTGGTTTATCTCAGCAACTAAAACTGCCTGGGATAGAGAAGACACTCCTCGTATATTTGTTGAATGAATGAAGTAGAAGAAAGGGCATGAAGCATGTCTGTGTACCTCTTAACACAGAGTTGGCCATGCAACTAGTAAACCCCAGCCTGATAAATGGCCTGGGATGCTAACCTGTCAGGTAAGTCTTCTACTGGGATCAGGTGGCAGTGTGGCTGGGAAGGGGAGAGAACAAACAGACATGATTCTCCTGGAGAGAGAGGAGGCTGAGAATTTCTTTGTAAGTGGAGGGAACAAGTGAGAGAATCAAAGGAGGGTATGACAGGTGACAGAACACTATCCCCAATCCCATCAGGACAGGAAAAAGTATATGCTGGACTAAAGTTACGTTCTGGACTCCTTTTTCCATGGGGCATTACATGGTTAGGCTCTTTGTCAGTAATAGTTCAGTGTGTTTCAGAGGCATACACATTATGGTAGCGACGTGGAAATATAAATTCTATGTTTTGACAAAAATAAGCATGTATGTTTTAGTATGCCTGTATTTGATTTATGCCTACCTATCATTCTTTTGAGGAAAGAATAAGGAAGTGGAGAGCTGTGCACCTCAGAAGGAATGGATTCAGAATAAAATTCCTTTGCATGGGCTGCAGGATGCTAGTAAGTAACAGCTATTCTTGGAAAGTAGACCTGAGTTTTGGGAAGTCTGTCCAGTCATAACAGAGATAAATCAGATTGAGGATTTCATGACATTGAGACTTCATTCAAGATTTCCTCTTTTACTTGGTTAATTGGTTGGAAAGCCAACCTAAAGCAGTGTGAGGTTGGCTTTGTAGTATATATTTTTTAGAAGCACAGAGAGCTATCAGAGACTTCTAAAGCTTCATCAAACAGCAAATTTACATTCAATAACTATTTCAGTGCACATTTTTATACTCCTAGAGCTCTTTACCAAAGATCACAGCTAAGGTTGTGGAGGTCTTGGAGACAAGGGGAGAATATGGCAGGTAGCAGAGAGTGGTCCATAACTGAGCAAAGGGAAGCATGCCTCGCTCCTTTCCTTTTGCCATTGGCATAAATCCTACCTTGTAATTCCCAGGTAGGCCATTTAAATGGGTTAGAGATTTAGATGGTTTGTAATTAATAAAGAGTTAAAAGAGCCTTTACAAATAACACTTTGCTGGAGGGGTCCTTCCTTCAATCTGCATTCACTGACCACTGATGTTGCTTGAATTGACATGGTGACTTTTATGCAAAGTCAGTTCTATATTACCCACCTGTTCTCATGCACACTTGATTTAAAAACAGACAAACAAAATAATTGGTATTTTTTTGAGCAGCTACTGTATGTCAAACACTGAGCTAGGCACTTTACATTTGTTTTCCTTAATCTTTCTAACATCCTGTGGGGTGTCTAACTGATGAGGAAATTAAGACAAAAAGTTTAATAACTCACTCAGGGCCACACAACTAATGAATGCTAGATTCAAAGCCAGATTTCTCTAGCTACCAATTTCATTTTATTTTGCCATACTTCAAGCCTCTCAGAAGAAACACTGCTTTTCCCAAATCACCAAGAAGTGGTCAGACATGCTGAGTGTTGGTGGTAGAAGGGGATTTGAATATCGTGGTACTTATTAGAATTTGTCTTTAGATGGATGATTATTTAAACTGTCCTCAGCAGCATACACATTTTTTAATTTTTTAGTAACCACATTAAAAAAGTGATAAGAAACCATTAAAATTAATTTTAGAAGCATATGTAATTTGGAGAACCTGGGTGGCTCAGTTGGTTAAACATCCAGCTCTTGATTTTAGCCCAGGTCTTGATCTCAGGGTTGTGAAATTGAGCCCAGCATTGGGCTTCACAGTGGGTGTGAAGCTTGCTTAAGTTTCTCTCTCCCTCTCCCTCTGCCCCTCACCGATGCACCCCCGGCCCCTGATTGTGCTCTCATGCTCTCTCTCTCTCAAAGAAAAAGTATATGTAATTTAATGTCTAAAATATTACTACTTCAACATATAATCAACACAAAAAGGATTAATGCAATATTTTATATCATTCTTGTATTAAGTCTTGGAGAAATCCAGTGTGTATTTTATACCTACAACATATCTCAATTCAGATTACTACCTTCAAAGTACTCAGTAGCCACATGTGGCCAGTGACTACCATCTCAGACAGCAATTGTGGAGAGTCAGGTGAGGCTGTCATCTTGGTGTGTGATATATTTGTTGCAGTAGTTTACTGAACTGTAAATTCTTGAATTAACAGTGTTTGCAAGATAGATGTAAGTGTTAGAGTGCGTGTGTGTGCATGTGTGTGTGTGCGTGCGTGTGTGTGTGTGTGTGTACACTCACACAGGGAGGTGGAGAGGAGGCAGAGTTTAACTTGTGTAATGTACTAAATGGTGCAGGGTATACTCTATGCCAAACAATGTGGGCTATTTATAAAAGCCACAATCTGGGTCATTCCCAGCACAAATTGCTAATACACAGGTTATATTTACAACTGAGCAAATCCAATTTTGTATTACACTAGAATTATCCTCATGAGTATAAAAAGGTCCCAGCTCTGAACAAATATAACTTGGGTTCATGCTTTTGCTTCCTGCCCTAGTATATTATTTATTTACCAATGATACGTAGACTGTACAGACACAATATTTTTTTCTTTTTGGTAAATGGCAATCAATATAGAATGGTGACTGAACAGCTATCATGGCTTGGTGTAGACTTTAGGTGGAAATTATTTTAACTGTATCATAGATAAAGTAAAAAACAGAATAGACTTTTTGGTGTCCCACATTTCTATATTTTGCTAATATAGCTTTCTAATTATTCCTCTTGAGATTCTACTTTTAGTTGTTTGTTCATGACACTTTGCTAAAACTTACCTAACCTTTGTTATATATATACATATATCTGTATAGCAATGGTGTCACCCTAGGGCTTGCCCTTGGCAAATTTGGAAGCAAGTTAATCTTGGCATGTTTCACTTTCCTTTTCTAGCCCCTTCATTCTCTGACCTTCTCCTTGTGATTCTAATGTCCTTCTACCCCAACCCCACTGCATCCTGTTCTCTTATACCCAATATATACATTGTGCTGTCTGTGGGCAAAACCATGTCCTACGTATAATTCAATTTTTAAAGTCTTCTAGGATTATTTGCATCTTAAGCTTTCTATTTCATGGTGGAAGAAAACTAATGAGTATCAGACATTGGTAAGTAGCTGGAAGGGATGCATTTCTGGACTTAGTGATGTAAGAACCACGTGAAACAAGGTCAAACCAGGCAAACAGAGGGAACTTCATTCAGAGAAATAGTTTGGCTGAGAAGCCAAACGGGGGTTACTGAGATAACCCAAAGACTGGTAACTAGAAAATTGGATGGCACTTAGTGTGGGGGGATCAGGGAAGAAGACTGTGTTTGGACCAGGGTACCAGAGGGTAGCTGGAAGCAAGGCAGCTGGAAGCAAGGCAGACCTGTCCTGCAGCAACTGGAACTCTAGGAGAAACTGCTTAAGACAGAGAAGCACCTGGCTTGTCTTCCTGCCATCTACTCTACATAGCCTCCCAATGGCCAAACTCAGCCAGAAGTCGTCTCTACAACAAAGACTGCAGGGGCCAGCCTCTCTGTATTTAGAGCAGAGTGGAAGAAGGGCAAAATGTGATGTTCTGATGTTGGAGGCATACCCTGAGTGCTCCATGTGAAGAATGAGGCGTATGAGATCTGAAATGTGCTGTGCGCACACATCTGGGCCAGATCATTCTGTCACGTGTCAAGGATAATGAGATTCGCTAATTCCCTTTCCTTTGTCCCCTGGATCTAGGCTACTGTCAAATCCTGTTGCCTTTACCTCCTCAGTAATGCCTGAATCAGTTCATGCTTCTCCTTTCCTACCATTACCACTCCAGTCCAAGCCACTGATGTCTCCTGCTTGGGTTACTGCAATTACTGCCTACCATCCACCAGCATCCATTCAGACTTGAGCCACTTTTTAGTCTGTTCTTTACACTGGAGGCAGGGTAATAATCTTCTCAAACTGTGAAAATGATCATGCTGCCTTTAGAGGGATCACTTTGTATTGTGTAGGCAAGGACCTGCCTGGTCTGGCCCCCACTGACCTCTCCAAGCACACCCTGCCCATTATGCTTGCCTGAGCTCTTTCTGCTCCAGGTACAATGAGGACCTTCTTTAGGCTTTGAACTTGTCATGTTGGCTCTGCTATGGGGCTGCCGCCTATACTGCCCACTTGTCTCAAATGCTCTTTTCCAGTTGACCTCTGCTCATCTCTCAGATCCCAGTTTAGTCATTTCTTCAGGGAAGTCTTCTCTGACTTCCCTAACTAGGATATGTCTCTCTCATCCCAACTTTGAAAGCAGAGACCTTATCCCCACTACCCCCTTCTTTCTAGGCATAGAAGGTGCTATGGATAAAAAATAGAAGAAAAAAAAAAAAAAGAAGAAGGTGCTATGGACTGAAAAATATTCCCGAACATATTCATATTCATATTAACATATTGAGTCATCTTGAGACTTAAGATGCAATGGGATTTGCCTTGCTGGGTTTTGGCTTGCTTGGGACCCATCACCCCTTCCTTCTTTTCTATTTTTCCCTTTTGGAATGGGAATGTCAACGCTCTGTCTGTCTCACCACTGCATTTTGGATGCACACAATTTGTCTCATTTCACAGGGTCACATCTCAAGAGGAATTTTGCCTCAGGATGAATTATACCTCAAGACTCCCTCACATCTGATTTAAATGATATTTAGATGAGCCTTTCGACTTTGGACTTCAGACTCCATGCTGGAATGATTTAAGACTTGTGAGGTTGTTTGGGTGGAAGGATTGTAATTTGTAAGTGAGAAGAACATAAATTTTAAGGGTCAAGGGGCAGAATGCTATGGGATGAATTGGGTTTCCTCAAAATGAAAACGTTGAAGCCCCAGTGTGATGGCATTTGGAGATGGGGCCTTTGGGAAGTAATTAGTTTTAGATGAGGTCATGAGGGTGGGGCGCTCACGATGGGGTTAATGCGCTTATAAGAAGAGAGCCAGAGAGCTTGCTCCCCCCTCTCTCTGCCATGTGAGGACATAATGAGAAGGTGGCCATCTGTAAGCCAAGAAGAGAACCCTCACCAGGGAACCAACTCTGCTAGCACCTTGATCTTGGACTCCTAGTCTCTGGAACTGTGAGAAATAAATGTTTGTTATTTAAGCTGCCCAGACTATAAAATTTTGTTATGGGAGCCTGAGCAGACTAAGACAGAAGGTGCTCCATAAATGGAGAATTAATGAATAAACAATGCTAACAGGGAAATGGCAGCCAAACCAGCTAGAAGCTTCCCTTGGGATCTGTCTCTGATCCCTGATTCACATAACGTGAAATAGCCTTTTCTCCTCTTTATCCATTAGGCAGGGTGTGAATCTGTTTTACAGCACCCCACAAAACACTTAGAGGGCTCCTTTGAGGTCAGAGCAAACTGTTTCATTTCACAGCCTGAAGCATTTTGCTTCTTTATCCTCCCTGACATGGTGGGTGTGAGTTTACACCTGGAAATAGGATCCACCTCCAGGAGGTATTGAAGGACAGGCCACATGAGGTTTTGTCCTTGGGAGAACAAATATATCGGGCAAATCTCCATTTATTTTCTGCTAGTCTCCATTAGGAAAAGCTGCAGGCAAGAAGGATACTATGTACTTCTCTCACTCCCACACAGTGCCTTTCTTTACTTAAAATTCTTTATTTCTTCCCATCCATTCATTGCTAGGTTACATTTTCCGGAACAATAGGCTACCACTTAGCTTCTCTCTCGAAGCCTCACTGTGCCTCAACCCAAGGACTCGCCGCCATGAAGTATTATTGCACAGTTTGGAGAGGCACGTGGCTCTCCCAAATGGACTTTCATTTGCACTGATCAAGAGCAACCACAAAAGCCTCGTGTCAGAGATACAAGGCAACCTCTTTGTCTGAAACCACCCCCTCCTCTTTTGTTTTCTTCCAGAGCTCACTGTGCATTATGTTCCACATGCTCTTCTCTGTGCCTCTGCAGATGTGAAACTTTAAATGCAGGGTATTTAAAAATAATAAGAAAAAAAAACACCCTGAAAATTACAGAGCTTTGTAGTTGAGCGGCATGCGGCTCCCTAAAGAGCTCTGTATATCAAGAGTTCAGATGGTTTATGGATTGTTGATTTGAGCTATCTGGATGACAGAAGGAAGGGGGTCAGAGGGGAGGGAAGTTAAATATCAACACTGGAAAGTACCTGAAAACCAGCTCTCCCAGACCCTGTTCCTACTCAGCAGAAACACATTAAATAGATTTGTGTGGGAGGCCAGGATTCTCCACTTGAGGATCTTGCTTGAGGATCTCGCTGTCAAGGAAGGGCCTTGTGGACATGCACACTGGGGCCATGGAAGGGAAATCATGCCAGCTCCACCTACATTCCAGGGACTAAGTATTAGTACCTATGCTTGTCTCAGTCCGTTCTCATCAAAATCCTATGAAATGGTGAAATTGACATTTACCTCTCCAGTGGAAGTTGGGGGCACCACCGTGCACCCCACCTTCAGGACCAAGGCACTCAATCCCCCAGCCACCAAGCTGAACGTTCACATGAATGACCTTCAATTACAGGGAGTCTCCTGGCACAAGGACTTGCCTCCTTCCCTTCCCTGGGGGCACTCCTTTCCTGGAGGCATCCGGTCAGTGTTGGGGTACAAAGACCCAGCCCTCTGGCCTCAATTTGGGGCAACTCTAAAGGGTCATCCTAGCTCCAGAGCTCTCTGTGGAATCACCAGGGGCCTCTGTTATGACTCTCTTGTGGTTCAACTTCTCTCATGGCCCAATGGCGCTTCTTTCACTTCTTTACTGACTTTATTCCTGAGAGCTTGCCTACACCCCACCCCTTGTAAATCTGCTGCTTGCAGATAGCCATCTTAGGGGCTGTTGCCCAGGGAACCTACCTGGTGTGAGTTGTGTTCCTCTAAAATTCATATATTGAACACTTTGCCCCCCAGAATGTGACTGTATTTGGAGATAAGGTCTTTAAAGGGGTGATTAAGTTAACATGAGGTTTTTAGGATGGGCCTTAATTCAAAATGACTGGTGTCCTTATAGGAGGAGGAAATTTGGACACACACAGAGAGATACCAGACACTGTACACACTGAGGGATGACCATGATGACAGACAGGAGGCTTCCATTTGCAACCCAAGGAGAGAGGCCTCTGAAGGAGTGAACCCTGCCCACACCTGCCTCCAGAACTGAGAGAAACTACATTTTTGAAGCTTAACCACCCAGTCTGGGATACTTTGTTATGGCAGTACCTTTAAATTAATACACCACCTAAGACATCTTCTCTAGTTCCTCTCTCTGTCCATTTTACAAATGAGAACCTGAGGGTCAGAAAGGTTAAATAATCTGCCTGAGGTCTCAGAACCTGAAAGTAAGAGTCCTGAGCCAAAGTCCACACCTTTCTGCTACCAGAGATGAAATCTAAACTTCCTATTGCCACCTGCTTATCCTTCTGCAACCACTATTATCCCTCACTACAGACACTAAGAACTAAATTACACTCAATATCATTTAACCCCTGGCCAGAATGAAGGCTCCTTCTAACTGGGGTTGATCAAGAGGAACAAGCTACAGATTGCTATTTATTTGCTTTACTAATCATTAAAGAAAGCATGTTCCCCTAACCCCAAACATACTTAGAAAATTCAAGGCAATATACAACTTGAAAAATAATTATGGGAAGTAAAATGGATACTTATTTATGAAAACTACAATAACTTTAAACCAAAATCAAAAGGCAGATTAAGAAAACCTTGATGAATTTTCTCAGAAATAGGAAATCATGATCTACTCTTAGCCAAGGGAATATTATTGATCCACTGAGGCAGACAAAAACCTACTTATATTTACGGGTGCCTGGGTGGCTCAGTCGGTTAAGTGCCCAGCTCTTGACTTAGACTCAGGTCATATCTCAGGGTTGTGGGATCGAGTCCCTCGTTGGGCTCCTCTGTGATCAGTGCGGACTCTGCTTGTTCCTCTCCTTCTCCTCCTCCCCTGCTATCTCTAGAACAAATAAATTGAAAAATCTAAAAAATACCCTACTTATCTTTAATTTTACAAAACACTGTGATCCCCATAACATAAAATAAGTTCAGTTCAAGTCGTCAATGTTCAAACATGTCAAACATACCAAATTATTTGTACTACTAGGATATTTATTACCATATATATATTCATAATTAAAGCTAAAACCTTATTAAAAGGGCTTAAAGGCTTGTCTCTCCAACTGTCACTACTCTCTGTCCTCGGAAAGAAAGGCTGATGGTTATCTAGGTGTTCAGGGGGTGTGAGGCTGAAACCTGGGGCTGAGACTGTGACAAATCCCCTTCAGGAGGAAACATCAACCAGCACCTGCATTTTGGCAGGGGTAATTATAAATAGGGAGGTTGGCAGTGAATGATTTTGGATTGTATGTTAGGCTGGGAGGGACCTTGGAGACGCTCTAGTCCACTTAATAGATGAGGGAGTGGGCCCAGAAAGATGAAATGATGTGTTCGCAGTCACCCGCTCATTAATTTGGGAGCCAGGGCTGGAGCCAATGGCTCCCGGCTGCTCATCTGGGGATCTCTCCCCAATGACTTGCTGCCTTTTCTTTCCATAGAAACTGAACTTAAAATAAAAAGGTAACCAAATTAAAGGAAAACCAAGAATAATCTTTAGAATAGATTTTTTGTGAGTGGTGTTCATCTTTGCATGTTGTAGGTGGGATTAATTTATGCACCATGCTTGTATTCTATGTCCCACAATATAATATTAGCTCTTTGAGGGTGGGATGATAGATATTTTATATAGAACAGGTCAAAACTTGCTCAAAACAAAGGTTAGAGCACAAGGGGCCCAATAATTTCACCTGTCTGATGAATCAGGTTCCCAGAAAAATGGACACTGCTGAGATGACAAAAAACATCATTGCGCTAAGGCTACTTGCACTCTTTGCTGTTTTAAGAATAAAGCAGTGCAATTTCGTGGGGAGGGGACCAGCAGGAGCGAGAGACTGGGTGACTCACACTTGGGTCAGTGACTCCTGGTGACATAAGAGGCAAAGGCTCTAGACACTTGAAGAATAAATTGCCCATTGAAAAGACACTGAAATATAAGGCATACGAAAATATAAGGCATGTTTCTGTGCTCTGCTCTTGAATATCCTGTGGTATTCATGAAGCAAGCTCACATTTATCTCTTATTAGCTATTTTGCTGGAAAAATCAGTGGATATAAAATATCCTGCTGTCTAAGACATATTTCTGACAGTTGTAGGACCAATTGAGGGGATTATTGTGTGGTGTGGTAACCCGGTCTACAGCCTGGCTTGTCAGATAGCCTCAGGTGGGGCTGTAGTTTTGGCAAAACAATGACAAGGGTGCAGTGGAAATTTGTGGATAGACAAGTACTTGGGTAAGGGTCAGGATTCAGAACACTTGTCTCTCCAAGATTCCTCCTCCCTGCCCACATACATACCAAACCATTTTTATTCATAGGTGCTTCCTTGAAAATCGAGTTTCAAGGCACCATTAAGGAAAACAAAATGTCTGTGAGATACCTCTTCCCTCCCTTTTCACTTTTTGGGGGAGGATGGTATCGTGTCCTTTCCTGACAAAAGTCAGGAAAATAATTTACCTACAACATATAAATTCATTCTAATGTAGCCTGTTCTTGACTAGAGAGTAATTATGGCGTATAATTGTCTGGGTGAGCTAGCTCATTATCCTACAGTACATATCCTTTCAGAGAAGAAGGGGGTCGCACTTTGACCCACACAAACACTTATAACCAGTTTACTTAAAATGTAGTCAGCTTACCATTAAAAATACAGGGTTCATCTACCTAAGTGTCCTGGATGTAAAGTCACTAATGACCATGAAAACCCTCTCCCTGCCATCTGCATCAACTGGTCCAAATTAACCAAAATCTAGATGAACTCTTGAAAAAGATATCTACCTGAACTCTGTGAACAAAAGCATCTGTTATGCTATTTATAGATACTTTATCAAAATTCAGTGGGTACAATTAGCAATATAGAGATTATTTGGTGATGACCGCCACATTATCTTGCACTGGATGAATTTGCATAACACCCTGCATAACAATCTGTGGGAATGGCTTTCATGTTTAGTGGCAATTTGGTAGAGAACTGCCATTGGATATACGGCCCCAGTGCTTTGAAAGCTGTTTTGAATGGATTATTGGTGCCAGGTAACTTAGGTATGAATAATTTTTTAAAAGTGCTTGTTAGATTTCTTTCCCTGATTGTTATCAGTGTCATCCTATATCCTGAGGGGTTTTTAGCACAAGGTCTGTTCTCTGAACTTCTCACTGGATTGTTACCTTTCTCCAGGAGCATAGCCAAAATTACACACCTCCTCTGGGGACGTATTCCCACTTGTCTTGGTGCTTTTAACCACAGACATGGCCTTATTTTAATATGCTCTTCATTTAAAGGCTGCTTCTGCTAGAACTCATGCATCCGCTGTTATTATTCCTCAGTGCACTGCAAAATGTCTCTTCAAGGGGCTTTGCTACCTCACTCATCTTAAAAGTATGAACTTCTCTGTTTTTTCTTTTTGTTTTCTATTTGAAGATTTACTCCTTCTTAACATAAAAAGATTATATACTTTTATTTTGAGGATGATATCACTGTAACAAAAGCATCGCTTTATTTGGGGCTTTGTGTTTTATTCATTTTTCTGACTCACTGTTGAGAAGAATGCAGTGGATGATCAGCTCATTCTTTTTTTTTTTTTTTAAAGATTTTATTTATTTATTTGAGAGAGAGAATGAGATATAGAGAGAGAGCACGAGAGGGGGGAGGGCCAGAGGGAGAAGCAGACTCCCTGCCGAGCAGGGAGCCCGATGCGGGACTCGATCCCGGGACTCCAGGATCATGACCCGAGCCGAAGGCAGTCGCTTAACCAACTGAGCCACCCAGGCGCCCATGATCAGCTCATTCTTAATATGATAGGAAATCTTTGTCCTTAATTAAAACATCCTTTTTCTTACTTAGAGAAGCACACTTGGTGTCATTTCTTTATAGTGGGCCTTGTTTGGGTTTCTTTGGATTGTAGGCAGAAATACAGTTAATCCAGTTATAGGATGACTAGCCAAACTAGATTAAGTAGAATATTTATAGCTAAGAATATCTGCTGTAACCTGAGTGGGGATATGTAATTGAATTTTTTTATACACACACAGATGCATGCACGCACACACATGCACACAGACCTGCCTACACACATCTCCATAGATCAGGTCTGGCTTTCAAAATAAATCACAAAAGAATACTTTAAGGTAGAAATGGGCAACCTTACGTAAAAAAAAAAAAATTAGAAAGCATCATCTTTCAGGTTTTATTGCGGTCTCTCATTTTATTCATCAAGTGTTTGA
Source organism: Neomonachus schauinslandi (assembly GCF_002201575.2). Taxonomy (NCBI): domain Eukaryota; kingdom Metazoa; phylum Chordata; class Mammalia; order Carnivora; family Phocidae; genus Neomonachus; species Neomonachus schauinslandi. The sequence continues at coordinate 127,825,643 of NC_058407.1, forward strand.
GGAGAGCCAAGGAGTTGCGGGGGCTGATTGCTTAGTTCTATGTGTGTATTGAAGAGAAACAGAAAATCCATTGAGATGTGTGCATTACAGTGATTAGGAATCCAGGTGCTTCAGGTTTAAGAATTTTAAAGATGACTTTGGACAAAATATTTTCTTTTAGGTGTAGAACCAGACACTCATTCAAGGGTCCTAGAAAGAACTGAGTTTATTTTGCCACTTTTTGCCAATAGAATATAAATAATGAATTATTTTATATGTATTATTGGAAGGGCTGTTTGGATTTGTTTCAGTACTGATTGGTGAGCAATCTCTTACAATTCCATTTTAATTCCACATGTGGCTTCTGAAAGGAAAATGCTCCTCTCTCTTCTCTCTGCACAGTTAAAGGTGAGAAGGGCTTGCAGAATTTTAGGCTTGCTCTTTTCTTCTTTTCTTCTTTCAGTTTTCCACTTGTTTTTGTTTTGTTTTGTTTTTTTTCTATGCAGCCATCACTTTGGTGTATAATACTAGAAGTATTATACAAATAGTCTTCTACATGGAATCTTTTAATTTTACTTTAAAACGCTTTTTAAGTCTATACACAGATCTATGCACAAATATCACATATATATTACCTATGTAGCTCTCTGTCAGGTATAATGTCCACTGAAGCCCAGAGAGGGAGGTGATTTGCCCAAACACTTCGTCCGATAACTGAGTCAGGTTAGAGCCCACGTTTACCAAGCTGCACACTATCCTTGCTGTGCTGTATGTAATGGGATATTCCTCACATCCACTCTCCTGTGACCCTTTTCCTGGTCCCAAATTGCTCCCTTCCAGGAGGAGTGAGTAAGCTCGTCGCCTTGGCCAAACACTCCATACCTTCTTCAGCATTTTACTGACATTACCAATGGATAATGTGCTTCTGGGTTTGTGCTTATCTGGTAGCTGGAAGGAGCCATTGTTCTATTTTATGTTAGAGTCCAATTTTAACACTGGTCACTAGCACTTGTTACATCAGGACATTCATAGGTAGGATGCTGGCATCCTTTTAATTGTGTTCTCCTCCTTTAACATCTTTAGAACATATATCTGTACTTGTTGTGGGTACATAATTGAGTCAGGTTCCCAAATGCAAGCACTTGTGTTAGCTTTCATATTAACTTTGTGTTAGAAAGAGTCAATAAAATCACAGCTAGAGCCATATCTTATTAGGGGCTCATGTATTTCTCAAGGCAAAACTCACTGGATGCTTAGTGTTGAATTTGTTTGTCATTCGCTCAAGTCATTGAAAAATGGTATCTCACACAAAAGACTGTAGGACTCTCTGAAGGCAGGGGCATTATATTCTACTTCTTTTATCATAATGAACAGAGCTGGTTCTCAGGGGAAAAAAAGTATTGTCTATCTGTGTTGTTTATATTTGAGATCCTCTGGGATATGTTTGCTCTTCTTGAAAACAGAGCCATCTATTAACAGAATGAAATGTTGTAGGCTATTGCGTAGGTCACCAGCTGCTGAAAAGGAGCTCAGTCTTTGGGAGCAAGCAAATTGAATAGGTTCGTTATTCTTCAGTTTACTTGTGCAGTAATTTTGAGATCTGAATTTTAGTTTGAAAATGGAACGAGAAATTCTCCCCTCCTTCTTTTTCAGCTAAGACCTTAGCCAAACTTTGACATTTCCTCTGCGGGCATGATTGGGGATAAGGCCAACGGTTTTTCTACCTCTTGGCTCTGCACCACTAGGCAAATAATAAGTAGTAAAGGAGAGATCAGCACCAGGAAATTCAACAGACATCTAATCTGCCAGAAATCAAGACTTTGACCTGATTCACAAACCTGCTCCAGTGAAAGAATCTGCTGAGAGTTGGAAGACTCCTTTCGAGAAGGAAGCCGCCTTCCATGCTGGGAGAAAATGAATGATTCTAGGAGAGTCTTCTGCCTGAGAGATTAAATATACAAGCTGACAATGGCCAGACCATATATAAAAATAGGACTGTGACCTACTATCTGCAACAACCAGTCCAGGAAACTGACCTACCGTCCTTAGTAACCAGCTCTGGAGGCCAGCTATCTAGAAGCCAGACTTATAGAAAGCCATATCAGTATTTCTAGAAGACAGTCCAAAAAGCCAAACAAGAACCCGTTTAATGACTGGCCTCAAATGACCAGGACTGGATTGACAGCTGACAGTGTTCCTATTTTTTATCTCTGCTTCTGACTGAGAACCAACCAGAAAAAGCCAAATGTGCACCTCTAACCAATCACATGGGGTGACCCACTTCCAGTTAGCCTGCCTCCAGCCTCCCATGTCAACAGCATCCAGTCAGGGCACATCTGAACCTTTCCCTTTCGTCCTTCGTGCACCTTTCCCACTCAGCTCCCTGAGTCTTAGCCACAACATAAGAGATGGCAGCTGACTCTTTTTCCTCTAGCAAACTCTGAATAAATCACCTGTGTCTGTTCTCATTTGCTTGCTCTTCGTTTATTTCCACGTGCCCCAAAGTTTCTTTCCCTATCTTGTTGTATAGCAGTTAACTATGGGCTGTGGAAACACACCAGTCACCTGTGTCCTTTGGTAGGTTACTTAACCTCTAGGTGTCAGAATCCTCATTGTAAATGGGGTTGATCACTGCATTTGCTGCATAAGGTATGTGAGTTAGATGACTCAATGCCCATGAAAGCATCTAGAACTATTTATTATAAGTGCGACTGTGAGCCATTTTATCAGCCCTATTACAATTAAGTTCATTGTCCCATTACTCATTTCTTTGACCTGCATTATCAGGTATAAATCCTGATAAGATGTAAATCCTATCTGAGGAGGCAGCACTGGAAACTGTTGACATTTATTCACAAATTAACCTGAATTAGTAGATAAGATTTATTAACCTAGGAAGAATCCTGAAATTTTATATCAGCAAGTCTTGAGAAAGGCTTTACATGTGTGGGTCTTCAGGGTAGTGAGGTTGCTGGGACTTCAGTGGGCATCAAATGAACACCGACAGGGCAAGAACAATGAGAGGACACTGAATTTTTTAGGATGTGGTTGTGGTTGTGGTTGGGGGTGGGGGAGGATGTTTGGGAATGGACACCAGCACTGCGAAATCCATCCACTTAACGAGGCCAGGATTTTCACGGTGGACACAGTCCTGGTAGCCTCATATGTTTTAATAATTGGTGGAAGTAGATGGACTGCCTTCTCCAGAAGGAATCCAGGGCTCCCTGTGCAGATTTTCTATTTCTGTTCATCAGGAAGTTATCTCAAGAATTTATCATTTGTAACATTCACCAATTTGGTCTGAGGATCAGCCTTTCCCTCCCTGCTGTTCTGCAACCTCCTGTTTAGTCATGAATCACTGTGTAGGTAGGCAGGTCTTCTAGAGTTAAAGAATTAAAAAACAAAAAACAACAACAACAAAAAACCCCTTTTGCTCTGTCAAAAGGCAAACCCAGCTTAGGCATTTTGCTAGAAAATAGGCAAAGCATGAGATTTCTCTTGATGGCGACTGTGAACAGTCCCCTTAGCAGAAAGTTCCCGAGAGGGTGTCAGTTCAAGCCTCAGAGCCCAGACCTGTGTGCAGCAGATAAGGAGAGCACAGGTGTGAGAAGCCAGGAGCATGCAGCCCTTTGTCTCACATTAAACTGAACCTGTTCCTGGGGAGTTCGGTTTGGGGGTAGATGTATTATGCTGTGTGTGCCGACATGCCTGCTTCCAGACTCTCTGATGAAATAGCTTGGACTTGATCTTGAAGAATCAAAACTTCACCTTGACTTAAAGGTGAACCTAACTGAGGAAGGTTGCCTCCAGCAAAAGAAGTTACATGGTTCTTCATATCAACTCTGCTGTTCAAAACTGAGACACTGAGCAACAGGAATTATTACTACCTCAATCTTTTTTGGAAAGAGATGGAGTATAAGTATTTAAAAACCAAAAAAAACAAAAACAAAAAACCCACCCCAAAACAAAACAAAAAACACAAACAAAAAAACCCCAGTGGAGCCAGAGAAATCCCATTCCCCCTTTACCTCTGTTGAAATACTCTTGTTTCTTAAAATTTGTTAGAACTACACCTGGCAGTTTTCCCTGAGTACCCGGGGGAAAAGAAATAAAAATCTAGGAAAGATTCCTTTATTTAGCCTGACTTATTTTCTTACTTTCTGCTTCAAGTAGCCAAGTTATTTACTTTGAAAGCTTCTGTAACTGAACATGTATATTTGCTGAGCTATTTCAAATGGGTTCTATTATGCCTCAGCCTTTTTCAGTGATGGCCTTTGCACATAGTTCTAATGCCTGGTGGTACAATTTCTAACTGGGAGGTGTTCTCCATGCAGGCTGAATAAAAGCAGTAGCACGGTGTAGGAATAAAAATAATCTCTTCAGAGTTGGTATTCCAGAGTTTCCCGTTGAGCTCCAACAGCCAAGTTCATGCAGCCCGGTTCAGGGAGTGTGCCCTTCCGGGTGTTGCCTTTGCCATATGGGTGGTGGGAGTGAACTTCCTGCCCCAACTTCCTTTGCTGCAGTTGTGATGAGAGAAATCCTAATGGGTGAGTAAAGTAGCACAGAGAGGGAGGGTCCTGGTTCTTTGGAGGCCATAGAGTCCCTCTCAAGTTAGCCAAGCAATCACCTTCTGCACTGGCCAACCCCATAGAGACCCAGGGCAAAAACTAAACACTGATCCCTAGGGGTGATCAATGAGGATTGTGCTAAGTCCTCTTATATAGATTATCTCTTTTGGTATTTACAAAAACAGAATAGGTATTGTTACTTTTTTTTCTTTTTAAGATTTTTATTTATTTGAGAGAGAGAGAGAGAGAGGGAGCATGAGCAGAGGGAGAGGGAGAAGCAGACTCCTGCTGAGCAGGGACCCTGGGGGCGCAGGACCCCAGGATCATGACCTGAGCCGAAGGCAGACGCTTAACTGACTGAGCCACCCAGGTGCCCCTACTTTTTCTTTTATAGGTGAGAAAAGGCTCAGAGAGGTTAAGAAACCTTCCCTAAATCTCAAAGCAACACTGTAACTCTAGGATCATTACTCTTAACCACTTCATCAATGACTTTAGGGCCAACTCCCAGAAATCTGGAATGTGAAATAGATATTCGTATTTTTAAAGCATCTGGATGATTCTGTTATGAATCAGTGGTCATCAGACTACTGAGAAACATTGAACTATATTACCATTCACTGCCCTGCTGCTATTTATTATATACATTTGTATCCTACTTGTTTCTTAAAAAAATTTGGGAAAGATTTTAAAAAAGATGTCACCCAAACAAAAAGGTTAAAAAATACTAGGGAACATCAGAACTAATAAGGAGACCAAGAGACCAAAAAAAAAAAAAAAAAAAAAAAGCTTTCTTCCAGTTAATAGGACCAGGAGCAGTGGTATTTGTTCAGCATGATCAATCTCTTTTCCCCGATATTTCTTCTTTCCTTCTTCTTTTCCTATATGCATAGCACACATGGCTGTTTTGAGATTTCCAATCTCGATGCCAAACTGTCACTCATCTCTCTTCTCTTCTGTAGAATGTTTGGGCTGGGCATTTTATCCCTGACTATATTATGACTAGGCTGGGCTTTCTGGGGGGGCACATGAGGTTGACCCTAGTGGTGAATGATGGAGGAAAGCCAGGAGGGCAGATAGAGAGAGAGGTGTAGGGGTTTAATCACAGACATGTGGGACCAGGCATGGCATGCAACAAAAGCTGGAGGGACGAGTGTACGGGTATGTGCTATTGTCTCTGCTTGCCCCTCCAGACCCATCCTTCTCCACCCTTTTCCATCTCCCTTTGTGCGCTGGAGGTTGAGCTCTATGGGCTCTGTAGGGCTGTGTCATCTGGATTCTCTTGTGCATTGGCTTCCAGTTGGGGTCAGCCAATGGGGAATAATGGTAGGAAAACGGAGGCAGGGGGGAAAGGGGTATTTATGTCCTGCTGATCTCCCAACCAGGCAAAGGGGTGGTTGGCAATAGCGTTCCTCTGCTGAAGGCCACACCCTCTGTCAGATAATCCTCTCCTATAGTTGCAGTTGACCCTTGAACAATGGGGGGTTAGGAGTGCCCACCCTCTGCATAGTTGAAAATCCATGTATTTATACTTTTTGATTCCTCAAGAATCTAACTACTAATAGTCAACTGTTGGCTAGAAGTCTTACTGATAAAACAGTCAATTAACACATATTTTGCATGTTATATGTATTATATACTATAGTCTTACAATAAAGCAAGCTAGAGAAAAGAAAATATTAATAAGAAAATCATAAGGAAGAGAAAATACATTTACAATACTGTATTTATTTATTTAAAAAATCTGTGTATAAGTGGATGTGTGCAGTTCAAAGCCATGTTGTTCAAGGATCAACTGGATTTTCTTATTTTCTGGTGACCACTTTCTCTCCTTGCCCCTTCATGTCTACAGGTCATAATGGGTCCTGCCCTGCCCTTAGGTCTTGTACAGGTTCTGCTTTGCCCCTCTGGCCAGAGCCCTCTTCATGCCATGAACAGTCCTTGGGGACAAGGTGCCATGTCACTTGAAGGACATGGATTGCCCCCTTCTAAGTCAGGCTCCAAGCACTAGGGACACCAAATTCTCCATACAAATGGCTCCAAGCCTAGTGGCAGGTTCCACCAGGACTTTTTCTGGGCTGATCATGCACCTGTAGTATTTTCAGCCATAGCCTCTGGGGGATGGTTAAGGCTCAGCTGCTTGTGGGGGAGAGTGAACCTCATTTGGGTCATGTGGGCTGGGTTGTCCAGGCTCATGCATGTGAGACCCCTTCATGGGACAGTACAGAGCTGGCGGTTGGGAAGAAAAGGGAGGGTACAGGCTGACGGCTCTCCTTACACCACAAATTTCCAGCAGAACTCCAAGGAGTCCCAGAATTGTTAATTCAAGCCAGCTCCCAGGCCATCAGAAAATGACGTTTGGTTAGGTAAGTGGACAAGATGTATTTTATTTCACAGTTTGTTTGCTTACTTTATGACTTTTAAATTTAGGACTTATGGGAGGTAGGCGTCCATTTGTGCTCTTGCCCTGGGCCTCACACATATTAGGGATAAGCCTCCTAACTCCCCCCACCTCTGCCAGCCCTGGGATTCCCCACATGCCTTGCTAGTTTCCCTTGATGCTGCCCCACCTTTTGGAATGTTCCTATACTGGTTTTAAAGCTATTGACTCTCAGCTTCAAAACTCACCCCCCTATACATTTCTTTGTGATCCAGTTTATATCTGGATCTGGTTTACATCTCTGCTAGATTTACATCTCTGCTAGGCCAACTAGCTCTTTGTTAGATTCTTCATGCCAGAGGGACTTTGCGAGCCTGGAGGAAGAAGGGATTTCTCCCTCTCGTTTGCTTCTTGTTCTTATCAGAAGAAGAACATCTCAGTTCTTAACATGGCAGCTTCACCTTACACTCTGGTGGTGGCATTTTGTTCCACAGCAGCAGCAATTGAATCCTGTTGGTCCAATTTGCTATTTGTTCTTCAAAAATTGCAGAACCAGCCCCATCATGCCCCTTCAGAGCCATCAGCTCCTGCCAGTGGAGCCCCTTCCTCTGAGGTTTGGTTCCCATCGATGAGGGCCCTTCTCTACTCTTTAATAATTCCAGTTGCTGCCTGTAATTTCTCCAGTGCAAGCTCATGTACCATTTGTGATAATTTAGTGTTCTCTTTTTACCCTTTCAGGTACCCAGTAGACATATCCTTATATTAAATTCTCTGTGTTAAAATAACTGGTGCAATTTCTGTTTCTGATGGCATCCACCATCAAACTCTTTTGAATGGCTTGATTGTGCTGTGTGCTACCTGCGGGGACCCTGAATGATACTCCTAGCCAAGAGTTAAACCTGGAATCCTGTTTCCAGAGTCACAGTTTAGGGCAAATGATGAGTGTTGCCATCCACAAAACTGACTTGATATTTAATCAGTGGCTTGGGATTCCTTAAATTCTCCTCAGCGAGGAACACAACACTTAGAGAAAGAACATATGCTTACAGAGCAAATGCCATTGCAAAATAGACCAGAAGCATTAGGAGGTATTTATGTGAGCAATTCTTTTCATGGTGTATGTGGAAAGCACGTAAAGTATTATTCATACAAATCACTCTAGTAAGACTCCAAAGCTTTCCTGCAGCCCCACCCGTCCCCGGGCAAAATGCTTTGTTATCTCAAATTCCAACACAATCCCACTATAACATGATTACTTATTATGTGGAGTTGCTTATGTTGTGAGTGTGGTATAAAGCACAAAAGTAAGGCTCAGTATTATGTGCTGGCTTGACATTTGGTACAACCAGAAGGGCCTTGAAGGGCCTAACCACAGGTTTCCCTGCCCATTCTGCTCCTGTGGCTAAGTAAGGGCCTCTACATAAACAGCCCTCCTTACTAAAGGGACCCAGTACAATTCCTGTTTACCCCTGAGTAGTATGCCTCGGCTCCCTGTAGGCCTACAGATTTATTCAAACATGTCAATCGCATCCTCCCATGGGAACCAGGGACCCCTCACCTTTTTGATACTATAAGGCCTACCTCCCAGAGTCCCTGGTTGTTCATTCTGTTCCCTGATGCACCACCCTGTAGCCCTGAGTGGCATGTGGTACTATCCTCCTCCACGCTGTGAGTTTATGTAACCAATAACCACAGTTGATTTCACCCATCTAGTGCTGGTGTCCTGTGTCCAGAGCCACCATCGTAACCCTGGGGTAGGGGTTCTTCCTTCACCAATGAAATGAATGGGAGGTGTTTAAGAAGTAGGTAAAACAGATCTCCCCAAACGTATCCTGGGGCTGATATAATGGGATTTGGTTCATAGAAAATATTTTTTTTTCTTTCCTGCAAACTGTTCTCTCTCTCTTTTTTAAAAGATTTTATTTATTTATTTGAGAGAGAGAGCACAAGTGGGAGGAGAGGCAGAGAGAGAGGGAAAAGCAGACTCCCTGCTGAGCAGGGAGCCTGATCCCAGGACTCCGAGATCATGACCTGAGCTGAAGGCAGATGCTGAACTGACTGAGTCACCCAGGTGCCCCTCCTGCAAACTTTTCTGAGTAAGGAGTTCTTAGTTTCTTATCTGGGCATATAGTCACAGATTTGTTTTAACATTGCATTGTTTTTTTTTTTCTTTTTTTAAAAATTTTATTTTATTATGTTATGTTAGTCGCCATACAGTACATCATTAGTTTTTGATGTAGTGTTCCATGATTCATTGTTAACATTGCACTGTTTATGAAGAAGATTCTTAAAGATCTCTTTAAGTATGAACTATTCTACATTATGCCTAATCCTACTCAGAGAAAGAATTAAGTTGCCCCTCTTTCAAAGTGCATCAATTCTTTTAGACCATAATGATGTATCAAGACGACCTCTTGATTTTTAAGAAATACCTCAGTGGCCTGAAGTTAACCATTTCTTAAAAATGAACACACATTCTTTTCTTCTCAAAGATAGGATTTTACTTTCTATCTGGTAAGAGGGGGCAGCAGGCACAGAGCAAGAGATAAGTGAGGAAAGAGAAACCAAATTGGAGCATGGGTCCATATTTTCAATTTAGTGAATGCTCACAAAATCAATCTGTATCTCCCTTTACCCTTCTCTCTCTGGTTTTGACGAAAAATATTCTCTTTTCCAAGGTTAACCTAACTTTGTGTCCCTCACCTTGTTTCCTCCTTGGTTCATTGGAAACCCGCTTGATGTATTCCTCTTTCTTTCTGAGCTCTTTGCCCCATCAACAAATATACTCTGGTCTCCCAACTTTAAAAGAAGTTCTCTGGATTGCCTCAAATGATTGTGCTATTTTTCACCTCTCCTTTCACCCTAAACTTCTTAAAAGTGTGTCTGTGTTTAGTGCTTGCCTTTCCCTACTACACTTACTCCTAATCTCTTGCCTTTTATTTTTCCAGCCCTGATCTTTTTTGACGACTTTAAAGCATTTGATCTTGTGGTCTACTTTCTCCCACTCAAACAGTCTGTGAAATGGAAGTTGGTTTTCTTGGTTGTCTTCCTATTTCAGCTGATCCTCTCTTGGTATCTTTAATTACCACTGATCTCTCAATTTTCCAAGCATATCCTTAGAGGTACTCTTTCTTCTTTCTACTCTTTCCTGTTCTAGTTCTCTCCTGGACGCTGATACCCTACTTCCTGTCATATATCTTTTCCTGGATGGTCTGCCAGCATCTCAGAGTCAACATACCAAGACATTAACTACATATTTATTTCCTCAAAGAGATCTCCCTGTCTGGGTATAGTCTTTGTCCCATCATCTCTGATTCTATTTCTCCCTCATTTGTGAATCCTACCTCTCAGAGTAGTTAAGCCATTTACCAAGGTCATACAGTTAGCCAGCTGTGATATAAGGGTCACATCAAAGTATGTCCAGCTCTACTACACGGTGTTTGAAATTTCCTGTATTAGCCACTCTGAGGTGGAGAGATGAATAAGACCTAGTTTTAGCTCTTGAAGGACTTATAACAAAGTTCAGGGGGTAGTATTCTGAAAAATCAATGACCCTTAGTAAGTTCTTAAAAATTGCTAGTGTAACTTTCTACCTCCTCATAATAATCAGTAAAGGTTTGTGTCATGATTATAAAAAAACAAATTTTGTTCTAGTTCTTCCAAAATTTATATGGTCTGAATATTGAACAGTAGCCCCTTCCCACTGCCCCTTCAAATAGTTTTTATTAAAAGACAAAACAAGTCTGTTTGATCAACATTTATAGTTAAAATAATAAATGACAACTTGAAATCAAAACACATCCCCATATTTAAGCCTGTACTGTAAGTCATACTCTCCACATTCAAATGTACTCTCTCTAATTAATTTCAGGTGTTTAAAGCTATATTATGGTAAGTTGTCATGGTTTCGAACAAGTGAAGATAATTTAGCCATCTGCACTATTTCTTCTCAGTTACAAACCCAGCATTCTGAAATAAGATGGATTTAAATCTGCAGAGACAGCATTCAGAGAAAGAACAAAGCCAGAAATGCTAAGTTCATGAAAATTCCCATCAGCCCAAATCTCCCGCCAATATTTGGAGGGTGTCTGATTGAGTGTGGCTGCTCTACATTTATGTTGTATTTTGACTGATTTCTTTCTTCAAGAAAATGATATCTCCATTTATTTTTTTCCTCTTGTATCATTGCAGCATCTAATCTCCCAATGATATACCAAGATAGCTCAGAAAGCTCCCAGATCTCTAGTGAGTAAACGATTTTTTTTTTGCAACAGAAATATGTGATACCTAAAAGAGATATAAAATTCACTAACAGACAAGGACCCACATTTAACAAGTGATATCTAAGACTAACCTTCACATTGGCTGTATCCTATTTAGAGATCAGGACTGCAGCAAACAGAACAATGCTGAGATATTATTTAACTTGTGTTGTGCTGCTTCCAGTATTAGGTTGTGTAATCACAGAAACCTTTATCACAGGAGAGTATACCTCTCTCCCTTTAACTTGTGACTTCCATTTAAACTGTGAGGATTCCAACTGTGCAAATAAAAGTGCTGTTTAGGTAACAGCTTGTGGAGAGAACTTCATGTTTCCCCAGAATGTACTTGAAGAAGATTAATGAGTCCTACATATATGCCAAGTCAATCTGTTCCTCCCCGTCAATCACCATCCCAAGAACAAGCTTCTCTATCTCTGCCTATATGTTTTCAAACAGATGCATGGGTTAAGTTTTAATTAGATAATGGAACAAATAATTACTAAAGACTTTCCAGATGCATGGCCAAGGAGTTTTACGGTGGTACCACTGTACTGTCCACTCCTGCAGTTCTCAACCAAGCAGTGACAGTAAGGGTTGAAAAGATGTTGCCTGCCTGTCATTGGAGGAAGTTGAGTAAGTTTTACTGTACTAGTTATTCAAATACTTAGGACTTAAAATAGTGTGTTCTTTCTTCTTTATTAGCCATCTTCATCTAAGGATCTCCAAACACTCAGTCAACTCCCCAATAGTGTGCTTTCCTCATAGAGTAATGGCTGCATCTACAGCCATTAATACAACCGCAATACTGTGAGAGGGGTTGGAGCACCATGTCCTGGCAGAGCCTCCTGAGAACACCAGCTCTTCCTGGCTGGCCACAGGACCAAAGGGTGCTAACTATCACCACAGTTGATAAAAATCATGTTGTCTCTACAAGTGGTCTGTTTCCAGTTAAACAATGTCTAAAAGGAAAATCTCAGTTGATTCATTCGGATTCAAAATTTATTTAAAAAAGGAGACGAGAAGAGAAATTGAACATTGGGGGCTTAAACACCAGGCTTCTCCTGCAGAATTCATGGGTAATCACATCTGAACCCTAAGTGAAGAGTGTACTGCCTAGTGCCCCAAGGACTGGGCAGAGTTGGCTCAGTGTGAAAGATTCAGCAGTGGCTGATGTCCGAATCCAGAATTGTCTAAAGAGATACCAGAGAGAGTGATTCAGAAGAAGATCTGAGGTCAGGATCTGGGGCATATGGTCAGGTATCAGAGCCTGGCAAACAGTATTTTCCTTTCATAAGACTGTTTGTGTTGTTTGTTTCATTATCATAAAGACATTTCAAGACTTTGGTCAATTATATGATTTCGTTTTAGAGAGTGATTCTCAAACATGGCATCCATCAAAACCATGCAGGACACTAAAATGCAGATTCCTGGAACTTAGCCCAGTAGATACAGAGTGAGGTTAAGGAATCTGTATCTTAAAAAGTGTCCCCAGTGGAGTTGATCCCATTTACAATTGCACCCAAAACCATAAGATACCTAGGAATAAATCTAACCAAAGAGACAAAGGATCTGTACTCAGAAAACTATAAAATACTCATGAAAGAAATTGAGGAAGACACAAAGAAATGGAAAAAC
>NC_058407.1:127843463-127911821 GCF_002201575.2 Neomonachus schauinslandi
AATCTCAGATCTGTACCTCTGAAACAAATAATGCAATATATGTTAAGGAAAAAAAAAAAAAAGAAGAAGAAGAAGGTAGCGGGAGGGGGAGAATGAAGCGGGGGAAATCGGAGGGGTAGACGAACCATGAGAGACGATGGACTCTGAAAAACAAACAGGGTTCTAGAGGGGAGGGGGGTGGGAGGATGGGTTAGCCTGGTGGTGGGTATTGAGGAGGGCACATTCTGCATGGAGCACTGGGTGTTATGCACAAACAATGAATCATCATTCATCTAAAACTAATGATGTAATGTATGGGGATTAACATAAGAATAAAAAAAATAAAAAAAAAAAAAGTGTCCCCAGTTGATTCTGATGTATGTGGTCCTCACTTCCTACTTTGAGAGACCTTGAGATACTATGGCTTAAAGGAACACCAATTTAGACTGAGGTAATGTATGATCACAGGTGAATGCCAAGTCAAACGCATTTCTATTTTTTTAAAGATTTATTTATTTATTTTAGAGAGAGTGAGTGTGTGTGCACACACGAGCCAGGGGAGGGGTGGGGGGCAGAGGGGAGAAGGGTGGGAGGGGGGGAAGAGGGACAAGCAGACTCTGCATTGAGCACAGAGCCCAACACAGGTCTCGATCTCACAACGGAGCCCAATGCAGGGCTTGATCTCAGGACCCTGAGATCACGACCTGAGCTGAAACCCTTAACCAACTGTGCCACCCAGGTGCCCCTCAAATGCATTTCTTTAGAAGATGTGGCTAGCTTATCTTTGAAAGATCTGGTATTGAATTAACCATTAGTTTCTAGCTTGTGGATACTGTACAGGGTAAAAGCACAAAGAGACACAACCATGATTTTCTGTGCTAATATCAGCAGAAAACTACCACCTGACCATCTTCTTAATTAGATATTTTGTATTATAAATACTATGAGCAATCATCAGCTGCAGGTGTTGGTCCACCCTCTAGTTTACTCCTATGTAATTTGAAGACACAACATTAAAGAGACAATTCTCTTCTGTATCTGGGATAAAAGAACAGTACCATTTCAGCCCTGAAAATTGTTTTTAATAAGAATTAGTGAATAGCATGCTGTACTTATTCATTGCTTCAGAAACCTTTCTTCATTCAGTACACTCAGCCCATCTCTGCACTCACTGTTTTCAAACAACTTTGTAGGTAACCAGGTATCAATATACAATGGTTGTATAGCAACTGAGAAAGGGTCTCCACCCTCTCCGCCCTAGCCTTCCCTGCATTCTCAACCTTAGGGCTGACAGGGCTCCTACACACCCAAAGAAAGAGTTCCCCCTGGATTGTAGGTGTGTATTTGTGCATGGGTGTTGGAGGGGGATAGCACATAGGAAAAAGAAATCAACATCCCTCTGATCTCCCATTAAGACAGCAGAGCAGCTCTAGAAATTGTTCAGCTCCTAGGCAGGGGATTCTTCAGTGTTCTGACTGAGGCAGGGGTAGATTTCATTTACTTTAGCCATCCACCAAGGAACCAGATATGAAGGTGGCTGGAAGACACATTCATAAATATAAGTGGTCTCCAAAATATGGCTAGTGAATATTTGACTAATCTTTAAGACTGCTGTGCAAAAAGAGCAGGACAGCTCTTTAATATTTTATGAACCAAGCTCTGATGTGGAAGGCTGACAGAATCTTCACTCATTAGAAAGAACATACCAGCCCTACTGCACATACCACCTCTGAATGTGACAGGGCAGAAATAAATGGCATGTCTACTAAATATCATTCAGTAGTAGCATTAGACTCTGTCCAGTAGGATGAAATGGACTGAATTTGCTATAATGCTTATTTACATTGCTTTTAATGAACATACGTGTTTAACTCACAGACGAAGAAGTGCTATTGTACACCCAGCTTCCTTCAACCCCACTCAGGCTGATAAGACATTCTGCAGACAATTGTAATTATGGGCAATTTGTAATAATAATAATAGCTGCTTTTTATTAGATGCAATAAAAATCAATTCTACATTCAATTACCATTCTTGGCTGTGCTATGATAGATAGTCCTAAGTAAATACTAGTGTCAAAATCAGACTAATAATAATGACAATAATAAGGTTTTAAAGGACAAAATCCTCCTTTAAGATCAAAATATACCCCTTTCTTTAGGTCTCTCCCATACCACTGAGTCATGAATGAATTATCTGCATTCTTGTTTCACTTGTTTGATGATAAAGGATCTTAAACAAACATTGCCACATGTAATAGCACAAATCTTTTCAAGAATGTGACACCAAGTAATTATCACCACTCATTAAATAAAGGGAATGGATCGCGAGTACGGGCCAAACATCAATTCAGCATTGACATGGGCCAGCATTGCAGACGGATTCCTCCTGGGGGTATATAGATGGGATTACTCATCCCCAAAGTTGTTAATTTAGAGGGGGTAGATTAGCATATTCATTTCTTGGGTTCAAGAGCCAGGTTTTTAAGCTTGAGACTTCCCTCTTGTTATGTAGATACTGTTTGCTTCACGGGAACACTCCCATATTAATATTAAATGCCAATGTCAACTAGCTGCCCACGTGATAGCAAGGAAGGCCAAAGGTATCTGCTGTCCCAGAATCAGTTTTCTAACTTCCCTCCCTTTGCCCTCTAGGCAATCTGTGCCTTTTGTTCTTTATGTCTTCCATCTTAGTATCATCTTCTCCCAGAGAGTTTGGTGAATTCACTTACTCCTTCTTGGTGCATTTGCTTTGTGACCAAAACAAAATGAATGTATCTCAAGTTGTGAAAATTCAAGCACCTATGAATTGAAGTAAATCCAGTGAGGTGGTTTGGTTAGCAATACTTGCATGATGAGCTAGACCTGGGGAGGTATGGGGTCTAATGTGAGACCCTCCACTAGCTGCGTGATCTTGGGTAAATCATTTAACTTCCTTGGGTAAGTCATTTAACTTCCCTGAATGAGACAATGTATGGGAAAGTCCTGTCCAACACTGAAGGAAGTTTCATATACATGTCATAGAGTCAATTTGCTGGCTTTCCTGAAATGAGCTTTGCTTGAGTGAGGATTATAGGGTCAGGTCAAAGAAATATGACCACTTAGGACTCTTCACAGTGATTCCTTCATGATAGTTTGGCCCTGTCCATGCACTTACTCCTGAGGGCATCAAAATCCCAGAACAGCTATATAAGCAACAACATTGTTCTTCCTGTAAAGAATTATTGTCAACCACTGGATGCAATAATTAGTACCTCAATTGCTGTTTGAGATTTCCTTGGACATTAGCCAGAATACCCTCTGGTGCCCCAGCCATGTAAAAAGTTAAAGACTCACAAAAGAAATAAAAGTACCATTTAGAAGAACTCAAGTATCAGAGTTACCTAGAAGAGTCAAATAAATTCTATGTACGCTATGGTATATATTATCTTTAAAAGGGGCATCATGCATTAATATATTATTCTACCTTGTAGTTTGGCTAATTAAGAATAGGCCAGATTCACAGCCTCACACGTCATTATTGGAGTGTGACATCACTGAGCACTGCAGTGCTGGGAGATGGTCAGCCCAATATTAACCGACTTGGTCTCCTTTTATATAAGTGTGTGTGCAAAGAAACACATCTGGATCTTTTTCTGCTTGTAATGAAACCATAAAATTTTGCTTACATGGGTCAAAATAAAGTACTACAGATGATTTATTAACTGTGGTACAAGTTTAATATATCCTTGCCTGATGCTAGTCTAGAATATGCTTCTTTGCTCAGGTGACCAAAAGTCCGGCTCCCCAGTGCTTGTCTAACCTGTGATTTACTGAAAGAGTGGCAGAACTAACCCTATTTGTAAAGGATCCATCCAATTTAAAAGAAATCCATCTATCCACCTCATTATATAGAAAAATGAATGCTTGTCTTCTGTATGACATTTGTTTAGCAATTATTGCAGATAATTCATTCATTTATCCAACAAACATTTATTGAGTAAAAGAAGAATAGGAAATGGCAAAGTGTAGGGTTGGTGGGGGATGAGCTCCAAGTCGATCTGTGGAATCCGAGATGTCTGTGGGCCATCCGGATGGAAATGTCCAGCAGGCAGCTGGATAGACATGTTTGAACCTAAGGGCTGGTTTAGAAGCCATCAGTATCTGCTGTGTATGAAGTCATTCTGAAATTAAGTGGGGTGGCAAAAAATGATGGTAGAGGGAAGCTTATGAAACAGCAACAATTAAAGGTGTACAGAAGGAACTTACTAAGACGTCATCAGACAGGTAAGACCAGTCCCATTTGCTCCTTCGTAACATTACTGTGATGTTTCTCCATAAAACTATCTGAAGTTTTAATTCCAGACAAGATATCTTCAGGGAAACCTTCATACACTGAATTACAGTGGTTTTTGACTAGAATATTTTTTATATGTGACAGCCTATTATTTTTGATTCTCTAATGTTTTTACAGTGATAGTTGGAAGAGAAAGGGGTATATACTTGGCTAATAAACAGATTTTTATCTAATAAGTTCAGTAGGCAAATCTTTAAAAAGCTTTATTTTTTATTTTTGAAGAAGCTGAGGAACTTAGAAATATGGCCCCATTTCAGAACGCTCTATTGTCAGGGCTAGAATGATGATTTTATCAGAAACATATGCACATATTCACACACACATACGAAGACTTAATATTCACTGTACGCATGGCATATTTGTAAGCCTCCAGGCACTAAATAAGCAGTAGATGCTGACCCTTTCCTCAATAAATATACAACCCATTCTTCTAAACAAAACTTAAGTTTCATTCCAAGTTTCAACACTACTTTGGTAATTTATTAGCTCAAAATGATGACCTCACATCCTCAAACAGTGTGAGGCATCATTTGAATCCTGCTATATAACAGAATATAGATGACAGTGCTTGAAATCTCTTTAAAAAGCCAAGTCCCCATTCCTGGAAGTATCAGTGAGAGGAATTCCATCACTTCTATCACTTCTGTCTCCTAAATCACCATTTCTGAAAGCAAAATCTCCTTTAAAGCAACTTAAAATTAAGGTCATGGATTGCCTTTGGTGTGATGGGCAGTTTCATGGGGTAATAGTATACAAATGGTCATGGACCCCAATCTCAATCCCATGTTAATACTGATTGAACATCTATTCAAGAGTTTGTCCATCTTGTGTTCATACTAAGCAGGAAGTGATTTTGGCCTTAAGATCTCTGGATCTCCTAGATTATTATTTTTATTTTAGACTTGTGTATACACATACACAGAGAGAGGCACACTTACATGCACACATACACCCAGAAGGAATATACTCTTTCAAACTTCTATCATGAACTTTTCCCTCTGAAACTTATTTAGCTCAAGCGCAAGAAGTCTCTTAAGGGTCCCCATATACTTTGCCATTCCAGTTCTTTCTTTTTCCTTCCATTTTATTTTGATCTTTCCACATTTCTTATTATTTTAAGTACCAACTCTCTATAGAAGACCTCCTTCATTAGAAGACTTTCCTGCCAAATAGGAACATACAGATTACAAATCTCTCTGTCCGATTTCTATTTGTGCAAAATTTAAACCAAATATGCTTTAATCATTAATGCATAGAGTTTATCTATAGCATTTTGGCATCGTATAATTTTGCTGGCTGAAGAATTTGGAATGGAAGCTGGATGGTGCCATTCATAGGTGTAAGATGCTCTTGTTTTGTGTGATCAACCAGACTGAAGTATGAAGTCTTTCACTTACTGAATGGAAATTGTGGGCAATTCCTGGGCTGCAGGGTTGGAGGTGCTGACCCCACTCTCCCACAGCCCTACTCTGGAGATTGCACCTACACCATCAGGCCTGGAAGGGCAGGGACTGTACTATGTCTCTTTTTATTGTTGCATCCCCAGTGTTAATTATAAAGAATTGTGTTCAGTGAACATTTGTTAAGTGAATGAACGCTGAATGGAGGTTGAGTGGATGCCTTGATGTTCCTAGCCCAGCTGCAAGTATGAACTTCTTATTTTGATTCCAGGAAATGTCAGCTATGGTAGTAGAGACTAAGGGGGTCTCCTAGGCTGGTTTTTTACTAAGTTAAAAAGGTTTCACTAGCTCCCCAGCAACATATAGCTAAGTGTACACAGCACTGTAGTAAGATGCCTCCAAATTCTGGGGATGATTCACCTTCTGACCGCTAATCAATAAAAGTTGAAGTACAATGGATGTAAGTGGCCATAATCAGACTAACCCACTCTTAGAAATGGTTTAAATGCATGTAGTTGAAGTACCTAAAATGTTCCCAGATATTCTTTGAAAGATACATGTATAGTCAAGCCTCGAATGTTACTGAAGAATGTTGTAACCTAATAAATTGCATTACAACTTAATGGGCTGAAGGAACTGCATGGTGCATATAAAAAGGGAAATTTGACAAGAGGAATCTGTCAGTGTTTATCTGTTAGGTCACTGTTGCCTGCCTGTCCCTCCCAGCCTCATCTCCCAGAGGCGGACTCATGCGGCTCTCCCAAGGAGGCACCATTCTGCACAAGACTCTAGAATCGACCCTTCCTCTCAGCAGGGGAGATTGAAAAGAGTTTCAACTTTTTGTATCTCAACATCTAGCATCTTTTCTGTTTGCCTGTTTCCATCCTAAACTTGATCCTGGTCTGACCATTGTGCTAATGTCATCCAAGGAAGAAATATGCCAAGTATGATTAATAATAACCTTTGTTTCCCTGATAGGAATATGCTATTGACATTTCAAAAATAAGGAGTGCCCTACAGGATGTTACACTTTCTGTGGGAAGATCGTTCCAATGATCCCCAACCTTGGGAAATGCTGTATACTATATCCTATTTATGCAAACCTAACAATTCAAATTGGCATGTCCAAGATTGAGAAGTGACATGGTAAAGAAATTGATTTTGCCTATTTGAGCGCAACAATTCCCAATGTTTGTTGAATGAACTTCCCAAGCCAGGAAGTTCTACTTCTTGGGTCCATGTTCACCAAGCATCCTACTGACAGTTAATCTGATGCCTTGATACCAAGAAGAAGTGCTGCACAGAGTACTTGCAAGCATTTTGGCAAAAACAGAATCTTGTCTTACGCATGGAGAAGGATGCCTGGGGCCCAAAGATTGCTGGGATTATTTAGCAGTATTTGCCAAGGCTGCAGCAAGGGTGAGGGACTCATTTTTGTCATCTTTGCCTCAGATAAAAGTGACCTCACCAAGATGCTGCCATCCTATGAGACCCTGGCTGGGCTATAGCCATTCTCTTTCATTAACTGCAGCCAAGTGTGGAGCACCACTGCTCAGTTACCCCGATTCATTCCTTCTTCATTATCTGGAAGTTAGAGAAGGATGTGATAAGTATGCAGAGCCTCATATTTTTTCTTTGTTAAAATAACACATCTGCTTATGGCTTTTTTTTTTTTTTAAGTAGTATGGACATCTTGGTAGGACCCTGTGAGTTCCGTTTAGATGACAAATTATGTAATGAATTAAATTTCATGTACTTTGCTTTAGTTAACAAATCAAAGAGGTTCTATAGGTTTTATGAAGTTTAGCATGAGCAAACAAACAAAAAACAGAAAGAGACCCATCAATTCAGAGAACAAACTAATGGTTGCCAGAGGGGAGGAGAATGGGGGGATGGGCAAAACGAGGGAAGGGGATTGGGGGTTCTAGGCTTCCAGTGATGGTATAAGTCACAGGGATAAAAGATAAAAGGAATCTAGTTAATGGTAGTGCAGTAGCATTGTACGGTGACAGATGGTATCTACGCTGGCGATCAGCGCAGTGGAATGTACGGACTTGTCCAATCACTCTGTTGTACACCTGAAGCCAATGTAACACTGTGTGTCAACTATACTTCAGGAAAAAACAAAACAAAAACAAACAGACAACAGATCAGTGCAGTCACTTCCCCTTATTACACCATTCTAGCTCCATCTTTTTGGATCATTTAGATGATGAATCTAAGGCCCCAGGGAAGATAAGAGTTTATAATTTTAGATAATAATAATACCTATCTTATCAGGTTATCAAGAATAACAAATTAAAGACATACACAAAATACTTAGCCCAGTGCATGACACGGATTAGTAATGCAAACCATTTTAGCTGTTATTAATCTGAAAACTAAAACCACAGAACCTTCACTCAGCTTCTTAGGGCTTTGGCTCCCCTGTTATACCCCACATCCATGGCTTCCCACGCACACCCTGGGCTCCCACTTTGCCTTCTTTGGTCAAGTGCCTGACATTTTTATGGAGCCACGGCAGCTCCATTTTGGAATGTGATACTTCCACGGCTTCAGCCCAAGCTCTTGTCCACCAGTGGCTCCCCTGCCAGTTGTTCTTGGTCTGAGGCTGATGACTCTTCTCTAACTCACCTTGATGGTCCAATGGTGGGGATACCTGTGCCCCTCTCCCAGGGTCAATGCTCTGGTTTCCAGTCATGTATATCCTCTTGCTCAGTGCCAACCCTGCATTTGCCTCAGACTCCACCACCTGAAATCTTCTCACTCCTTCAACAGAATTTTTAACAGAAACTTGCATTTCAGAAGCTGGTTTCATTACCATAGCACTATGGCTCTTGTCAGGGCCTGATTTGAAACCATCTAGCTTGACTAAGTAGTTACTAATCTGTTTGGTTTCCATTTAAACTTCCTTTTTCCCCCCACCATGTGCTCATTACTGTGGTTTATATTCAGCTTTTGATGATAGCTAACCATTTTTGTGAAGCCTAGAGCATAATAGGTATTAAAAGCTCAAGCCTTCTGATGCATCTGCTATTTGTTTTCCCTCCCTACTAATTAGCGGGTCTACATTCTCCTTTGTCTTGTTCCTAATGTATTTGTGAAATATTGTCTGGCTACCCTTTGTTTCTCTTGCTAGTTGCATCTCACATTGTGCTGTGGCTTTCCGGCTGCTGTTCCCATATTCTACATGCCCTATTCTCTTACCCTTGCCTTTAGCAGTGTGCCCTCATTTTCCCTTTGCATGTCATTTTATCCCGGCAGCTTAAAACTCAGTGTGGGTTTTGCTTTCCATAGAATCACTAGCTGGGTGAAAGCTTGAGGACAAGCTCTTAAGCACTGGAGAATAGGAATATTTGGCTCCATGGTATCTAGTGCTTAGCACAAAATGTAAAACATTCCAGTGTGTTCTGGAGAGTTGACCTGCCCGGACCCAGCAGGCTGGACAGTTGGCCATGGTGTTAGGTCAAAGTCTGGATATTCTAAGGTATTCAGTGGTAGTCTTTGTTGACTTCCGTGAAGGTTGGACAATGCATCAGGTAGGAAAGGGGCTTTCATTCCTTTTGCCCTCTCCTGCTCCCATGAGCACTAGTAGAAATTTCAGATTTCTCCATAGGTCATTAAATCGATGCTTACAGATTGTTGGGGACAGTCTAATGTTGTCATGCCATTGTTAAAATGTGAAGCAGGCTCAAATCTTTTGTCTGTTACCTGGCTTGGCACTCTGAAAGATTTAATAGACCCAACTGTGAAGCAAAAAGTAGAACAATGAAGTCAATAACTGTGGTGCAGATTTCCTCAGCTGGTAATAAGATGGGGGCCCATGAGGATGGTCATGGCCCCTCTTCAGCTTAATCTTCTTACATTCAGTAATCAGCCAGAGGGTCTGGGCTCATCTAGACAGAAGCACTCCTTATCTTCTGTGGGCTGTGGAGCTCATTTCCGGCCCTCTGGAGGAACGAGGGCGGCCGCTCATCTATGCCTCATGAGCATCTCTTGAACCCAGTATTTGTTGGTTTCATAGTAAACACAAGGGAGAGCAACCCAGCCAGTCCGACTCAGGATTCTCACTAGTTTTTGAAGCTGGGACGGACCTTATGGTCTGGCCTAGCTCAGCATCTGGGAGGTGGTGTTTGTAAATGGAACAAGCTGAAATTGTTCTCCTACAAGAAGGCTTTCTTGAGGAGAATGGGGCCTGGCAGGAGCACCGTGGGTGTTTCTTTCATTTTTAGCACTCTGCTTTCATGCACTACATCTGTCAGGACTATTTTTCTTTTCTTTTTCTATCACTAGGAAGTCAGATCAGCTGTTGACTTGTGAAGTTCCAAAGCTTCTCTGATGTTATCCTAAAATAATAATAATGCGGACATATCTTATCTACCATAATATAAACTGTCAAAAGTAATGGCCTGGGTCATTTCATTTATTAAAATTTTGATCCATCCACTCATGATCTGAATTCCCTTTTTTTTGTTTTGATTTAGCCTACAATGAGGCTATATTAATTTGCTTAGAAGATTTATCCAAGGTATTCACACATCCTTATTTTAATAGGACTTTCTGAGCCTGACCTTTAAAAGACAATTGTTTCCAGAAATGAGTAGAGGCTACACTTCATAAACACATAGAATCAGCCCACAAAATAGCCAAATAACTTAGCGTTTTGCTAAATTCTGTGTCTGGCTTGCTGCATGGCCTACCTCCCCAAAAATCCATGCCAGGCTGCTTTTAGATTGGTATTCATATTGAGCCTCAGATCATCCTATTTAATGTTATTTTATTTTTTTGATTGATTTCTTGGAATTCTGCTTATTTTTCCAAAAACCTGGCTCTTATTCATCCCCTTTCTGACTCTTTTTGGATTGAACTCCTAACAAATTTTTGGCCACTTGGAAAGCTCTGTTGGGCTCACCTCAGGTGCCCAGCTCCCAACAATATGTTTCCCCATCCACATGGAGAAATTTATTTTCTTCAGAGATGGTCTCTCAGCCAACCTATCCTCTTCTGCACCTTTGGAGCTTGGGTCACCAAATAGGATGGTCCTTAAAAGAGGCTACTTCTGAGTATGGAGCTGTTTGTTTCTTATAATTTGTGATATGCTATATCCATTCTGATGTCCACCAGATAAAAGTACATGCCAACATTGGGTACAAACATTGCATTTTATCAGATTCTGTGCATCATCACTTACTACTAAGAATTTTACTGAATTTTAGTTAATAATTTGTAGCTCAAGATAATACAGAATTCCTACTCTTGTCGTGTTTAGAATTATAGAATCATTATACTAAAAGAGTCTGTAAACACTGCAGTACAATCTCTCTCAATATCTATGAGGAGCCCAGAGAGGTTCAATAACTTCTCTGAGGGCACACAGCAGCATACCAAAACATGGAAATATAATCTCCTGCCTTTTATTGTATTTTTTCCTTGGCACAGTTTTAGTTTCAGGCCAACATAAATAATGTACATTGCATATTGGTGTGAAATCTGGGTTTGAGAAAGCACACTATTTGTCTTAGGGCCTTTCTAAGTATAGCACTGAGCCTAGGAAAATAATCATAGTCTCACAACTGCTCACAACAGCTTCCATTAGAGAGAAAGACACAGATGCAATGACAAGGGGAAGCATCATTTGTGGGGTGCTGGTAGAAGTTGGCCTGGGCACTGCGGAGAGACCCCCTGTCTAGTAGTGACATGAAGCCGATAGCCAACAAGTGTGATTGGGCTGTCTGCTTAGCTGGGTGGGTTTCGAGGAGGTAGTGGGTGGTTATGACACGGTTTGTCACCTCTTCAACGGAAATGAAATGCAGCATGCCAGAGAGGCCATTGAACTTCTGCGAGAAACTGGCACACCCCAGGTGCGGGCGGCTAGAAAGCCGGAAAAGGAAATGCCATTTTATAAAGGATTTTCTAGCACATTAACCGCATAATTCCTCAGCAGGATCGTGAGCTCTGTGCAAAGTGCAGCCCTCTCCCACGTAATTGCCATAGTGGGATTGCTTTCAGAAAAGCTTCAAAGCTCTTGTTGAGAGGTTCAGCAGCATTTCAGCACCTAGTGAGACTACGCCCTCCTGGCTACTCTCTTCACCTATCTTTTTAATGCTGCCAATCAAAATCGCTTTCTAAAACTGGGCTAATTTCATGAGACAATCTGACACGAGTCCTTGCCGATGTTTCAATGCACTTGACTAAGGGATCCAGGCTGCAAATGTAAAATACGGGCTCTGTGTGTCAGCCCAAACTCCAGGAGAGAGTCACATGTCAAAATATATTTCTTATGCGAACTGAGCTGACAAAGGTCAGGATTATGAAGGTTTGACAGCCTTCCCATTTTTCTTACTACGACGCTCGCCTTTCCTCCTTCATGGCCAGAATTCTCATACCAGGAAGGCAAAAATGAGTAAATTGGCTAAAAGTGTGGGCTCGAGGGTGAAAAACAGCCTGGGTCTGGATGGAAACCAGCTCCACCTCCTACTCCTTCAGGTTGGTTTCCCCCCAGCCTGGGAGGCCCGGGTCTCAGTTCAATTCTCCTTAAGCTGTAGCACGATTCAGTCACTGAATTAAGAATGCCTACCTACCTTTGACCACAAGGATGGTGAGCCTTGGCCGAGACAAATGGCATAGGGTCAACTCTCAGTACACATTACCTGTGTGTTGCTGGCCCTTGCTTCGTAGGAAACATTAATCAATGCATGAATGCTTTCATGCCCCCGTCCCAGCAGGTTTAGCATTAAACCATGAGTGAGGGTAATGGAGGAGACCGTGGGGGCCCCCTCAGAGGGCACCTGTTGGTACCGTGGCCAAGGAATGAAGAAGCAGATGGAGCCTTCTAGGACTGGGTGTGTATGATCGTGGTGAATGAAGATGCCAGGCTGGGAGACATTTTACGGAGATGAGTAGGGTGTGTTGGAACAAATGACTTATCTAGGACCGGGGAGGGGACGTGTCCCCCCTCCAAACTTCAGAAGAGTCGGGGAAGAGAATGCAAACATAGCAGAGGTGAAGTCTGCATTTTTTTATGCTCCTGTATATTTATTTTCTGCCATCTTTTCTCTCCAGATCTATGGACATAATTTACACAGGACCCTGAGGGTAATTAAGCCAGCAATTCCTTTGCTGGTAAAATGAGAAAAGCCAGTTCGCAGTAAATTCTGCATTCCACCATGGATGTTGTAGAAACAGAACTAAAAACAGCTGCGGTTTATCTGTGCTGCAGAACTGACTGTAATTTGCTGCCACTCTTACCCTTACCACATAGCAATCAGTGTACAGAAGTACAGAATTTTAAGATGATGAATGTTTTATTTCTTAAAATAAACAGTAGAGATTTAGAAACACATTTATGTATCTTACATTTTTTTTATATAGTAAAAGTATATTGGAAACTTCCTTAGTGTCAAAATCCTTACATGCACTTGTCAAAAATATCAAGATGACAAGCTAATATGGAATTCAGATTTAAATAATAGACTTTTCAGATATATTCCGTGAAACTTCTGATTGTAGTGTTTGCACTGACCAAGCCATGCCTATTTCTCATTCATGGCTAGGTGTCTTAAGTGTTTCAGACTTAGGGGCACCTGGGTGGCTCAGATGGTTAAGCGTCTGCCTTCGGCTCAGGTCATGATTCCAGGGTCCTGGGATCGAGCCCCATATCAGGCTCCTGGCTCAGCAGGGAGCCTGCTTCTCCCTCTACCTCTGCCCCTGCCCCTGCTCATGCTCTCTCTCTCTCTCTCTCTCTCTGTATCTCTGTGTCTCAAATGAATAAATAAAATCTTAAAAAAAAAAAAAAGTGTTTCAGACTTAATAGCCATGCATTCCAAATGTTAGTGCTGGACCAACATGTGAGCTTCTCTTTCTTTCTTTCTTTCTTTCTTTTTTTTTTTTTTTAAGTTAACTTTCGTCCATCCAGCAAATTGTGGTCACTGACTTAGTTTGCTGGGTTGGAGTGATTCTCCCAGGTTAATAAACTGCATGCATATACTTGCCACATTTGTAGCTCTCTCACATGATCTCATCAGAACTGGTTATTACTGTCTTTTATCAAATCTAAGATGCATGGATTTTTTTTTTTTTTGAGACATACTGTCATTTCATTTATCACGAAACAACAAAAAAAAGTGCTGCCCACAAAAATGTGCTACAACATAGGTTAAGATGTTTCCCCATTTCAGTGATGTTCAATGAGAAAAAAAAAAATGTTCTTAGAATTCATGAAACACGGCATATCCACTTTTCAGAGGAGAAAACCTGCATAGTGACTGATCAAAGTTCACATAGCTACTAAGTGACAAAAACAGGAGATGAGAGTGTTTCTGATTCCAGAGATCTTTCCAACTTAGCTTGTCTAACATTGTGACCTTGAGCAGTCATGAATTCTCTCTGTGCTACGTTTCTTTTCTTCTTTGTTTCAAGGGAAGTTAACAGTGATAATAGCAGAGTGTTAGTGAGGCACAGTAGGATCCTGGGTTATAAAAGATTCTTTGAATTCAAATGATCCTCTGCTCCCTTCAAGGTCACTTGATTTCTCTTTTACCAGATTGAATGATGCTCATTTTTTCCTAATTATTGAATATAAATGTTCAACTACTATATGTTAGTGTTTGAAGATTGTGTGGTAGTGGAAGATAATTCAGCTCAAATGAATGACCTTTAGTCAAGGCAATTGAGGGTTTGGGAAGATCTGATTGGGTAGTACATATCATAATTGAGTGATTTCATGAGTTTACACAGCTCATGTCGGCCAGATTCATTACATATATCAAATCAATCGTGAGAACTTGATATGTTTATAAAACGTGATCAGATGCCACCGTGGAGCTCAGTGTCACTATAATAGCTCAGAGGGCATTTCATGCACTCAGTACCCTCTGTCCTTAGTAGCTCTTCTCAAACTTGGTGGGGGTTTTTTTGTTTTATTTTTGCATTTTCAGATCTCCTTTCAAGTCAAAATGCCATAGGCATAGCAGTTTGGTCCTTGCTGCTATCACACATTTACATCACCTGTTATATAACTTCTACTTTGTCACAAATGCTAATTAGCAGGACTTTGCAAGGCTTCCAGAGGTTATCCTGATTTTGCTGATGAGGAAATAGGTGAGATTTATTTGGGAACAGGAGTTTGAATCACACCAAATGGGGACCACAACGGTGGTTTCAGGAATTAGCACTCATGTTCTGGATTTGTAAGTTCTCTGTTTAAGCTGTGGACTAAACAGTCTGGCTATTTGTTTTCTTTGGAAAAGGACCCAGAAACCATGTCTCTTGAGGGGGCAGTTCCCCTGGCCCCTCTACTACTCAGGCCATACCGGCTGCTCTCCTTACCACACAGTGAACCCCCAAGCCCATCCTGCTTTCTCCCGGGCTCATGCTAGGTTTCTGCTCTCAGCCAGGATTCAAGGCACTGCCCTCAGGAGGCTTTCTGAGCCAGGAAGTTCCCAGCACTTAACCATCCTCTTTGCCCCATGCTTGTCGCTTTCTGTGTTCTTCAAATACATTCCCGAGGAGCAAGGAATGTGCCTTTTGCTTTTCTTTACCCTCCGCCTCACCTGGAGTGTGCTGAACATAACTTCCCCAAAATAATTCATAACAAAAGGTATATTTGATCCAGTTGCTCATCATCCCTCAGTAAGGCAATTATGTACTTGCCCAACCAACTGAAAATCTGTTCCATGAATGGATCAGTCTACAGCTGCAGTCCAAGGCTAACTCTTTCTTTTTTTTTTTTTTAAAGATTTTATTTATTTATTTGAGAGAGCGAGAAGGAGAGAGAGTACATGAGAGGGGGGAGGGTCAGAGAGAGAAGCAGGCTCCTCGCCGAGCAGGGAGCCCGATGCGGGACTCGATCCTGGGACTCCAGGATCATGACCTGAGCCGAAGGCAGTCGCTTAACCAACTGAGCCACCCAGGCGCCCCCAAGGCTAACTCTTTCTACAAACTTCTCCAATTCCACTCTTCCAAACCGAGTTTTAACCATCTCTCATTCCAGAATATCGGAAATCAAGAACTTTATATTTGCCTACATCCCCCAAGGACCTAGGGATAACATCTTCTAAAGCCCTCAGGGGTTCTGTGTGCTTGGCAAAGAATATGAATGAGCCTGTCAGGATGGCAACCATCAGGTGTGGATGGCTTTAGGGTGTTTGAGTAGGTGATAGAAAGTGGGAGGTCTGCTGGCAAGAGAAAGAATCTAGGCTTTGTTTAGAGAAAGAACTTGGGCTTTGCTTACATACATTACTTTTGCTCCTTCTTTGGAGCCAATTTAGAAAGTGACAGGGTCTGTAGCCAAGTGGAATCTGAATGTTTGTGTTTTTCAAAATTAAGTCTTTGAAGAAAATACATACTTTATGATTTAGATTTACGATACATCTTTTTACATTAAATGATACTATCAGCTCAGCTATTTTGCTGTCATTTGAACTTTCTACTATATGTAGGTAGCTCTGCTAAAACAATCTTGGAACTGTAGGATAAACTGAGGTTTTTTGTATTTCTCTTATTTTGGGGGTTCCATGTTTTTTTTTCTCTCTCCCACTTTACACTGAATGAAGGAGGATTTCACTTAATTGGACAAAAGTATTTGCTCTTATGGGTTGATGGACTTTGTCTTCCTCTTTAAAAAGCTTTGAAATAGAAAGTAGAAGAGGGAAATCTTCTGACCCTAATAAATTGGTTGTGCCAGGATGAAGGAAATGCTGCTCTTTCAACATATCAGGACTAGTAGGACTAGTTGTGAGGACGATCTGGTTGTGACATCTGTCATCCTTTGATTACCGGAGTGGATTGGGTGATGTCATTTCTTAAGTGTGTCATAGAAAATTCATGGGAAAAACAAACAGGCATAAAAATGTACAGCGCCCAACGAACTGTTAAGGTACATAGCATTTGGTCCATTATTAATGCTTAACCTAAATCTTTTAATAGACACTGGATTATTATCATTGTGCCATATTCAGAAAAAAACAGGAAATGAGAGTGCATGTCCCAGATGATCTTATGTATCTGCAGAAAACAACCACCTTCACACCCTTTTCGTTGTGTCAGATGAATCACTGAACTGTTGGACCTCAACGTTAGGCAATAAGCAGCTTCTTATAAAGTAGGAGGCTAAAATCATCAGAAAACTATTTCTTTTAAGCTGGAAATGCAGGCCAGAGTGTTGATTTGACCACCCACTAAGACTAATAGCTTATCTTTCCATCTTCTGGTGCAAAAGGAAATTCAAAAAAGGAATGAAAGAGATGACTGTGTTTTGTTTAATTTTTAGATTCATTTATTTATTTTAGAGAGAGAGAGAGAAAGAGGGTGTGTGCTCGAGAGAGCGTGTGTGTGCATGTGATGGGAGGGGCAGAGGGAGAGAATCGCCAAGCAGACTCCCTGCTGAGACTGGAGCCCAACCCTGGGCTCAAGCTCAGGACCCTGAGATCATGAGTCGAAACCAAGAGTCAGACACTCAACCGACTGAGCCACCCAGGCACCCCTAGATGACTGTGCATAAGAGTAGAATAGGAACCACCAAACAGCAGAATCCAAAATGTCTTTAATTAATCCTGTTAAGAGTTCCCTGTTGTCAGGGGGGAGATTACTGACATTTGGTGTGAGGCATTGCACATCCTGTCACTACAGATCTGCCATCAGAAGCACAAATATCTACTGAGTTCCTACTACAGGAATAGAGGAGGAGGTGTCTTTCATCACAAACTGCTTGCTTCACTTATACCCTAGATAAACCTGCTTGTTAATTTATTTTAAAAAAATGAATAATCAGAAAGAAAACCTAGGATAACTCTGCCAGATTCCCATGGTCCTTCAAGAATATGCCCATTTCGATATCCCTGTGTTTTGGAATTACAGTTGCTGGATTCAACAAGCATCTATCTACGGGCAGTCTAACGTTTACAATCTCTTGTTGGCTCTACAAAAACTAGCCAGGAGAAAATGAGATGGTTCTCACATCCCTAAATCTTTTAATCTTTTTGAAAAGAGAAAGTATGAGTACAAAATACTAGCCTCCATAAAGAAAATATAATAGCAAGCCTTTATATGGTTCTTCCTGCATGCTGCGGCCTATTCCAAGTGGTTTACATATATTTACTCATTTGATTCTTACAGCAACCTTTGAGGTAGGTGATAGTGTTATTTATGTTTGATAGATAAGGGAACCGAAACATGGATAGGTTGAAAGATTGAAATAAATTATCCAAGCTTTCATGATAGAACCAGCGTCCCAGATACACACACACCCACACATATATTTTTAAGTAAAACCAATCATATGAGACTCTGATTCAAACCACTTGCTTTGCTTCCCCTCTCATACAGAAACCAATCCAAACCCCGACACAGGCTTGTTGAGCCTCCAAGTTTGGTGCTGCCCACCTCTCTGAGTTCTTCCAGCCCCTCCTCTCTCTGTCTACCTCCCCTTAGTGCCAGTGGCCTTTCTACTCTGGGAATGCCCCATACTCATTGTCTCTTTAAGCCTTTGCATTTGCTATTTTACCTGGGAGGCTCATACCCCAGCTCCTTGCGTGGCTCACTATTTAAAATTCATATCTCTGCTCATCTCTGCCTATTTCACCTCCTTGGACACAATCTACAATGGTCATCCCACTGTTCATTCCCTTACTGCCTTATAAATGATTCTTATCAGTATCTAAACATTCATAATTTATGTGTTTGTTTATTGTTTGTCACTGCCATTAGACTATAAACTCCAACAGGGTAGGGATTACATCTATTTTGTTCACTGTTGCCATCGCCAGTGACAAGAACACAGCCGAGCACATTATCAGTGCCAATAAGTATTTGGTAAATGAAGAAATGGACAAATTGATAAAGTATCACCTCAGGGAAGATAAACTTTTTGTCAAGGTAAAAATAAGTTTTAAAAGATGTTTTTTTATCTCTCTCCACTCATTCTTATGTTTTTCAGTACAACCTAAAAGAAGCTCTGCTAAGGGCTTACTTTATTAGATAGCTGCACAAGGGCTAGAAGCCACTGACTTTCTGAATCAAGAATTAAAGGATGACTTTTCATCAGTGAAAATATCTAATTTTCATTCAGGATAATAGCCCTTAGAGGTTTGTGAATAGGAAGCAGATATGATGATAAAATGTATATCTGGAGGGATCCTCACTAAAATGGAGTCTCCACCAAGAAAGATCTAATAAATCAATGTTCAAGGTGACTCTGGCTCAGATAAGTATACCTTCTTTTCTAGAACAGGAGCAACAACATCCAGTAGTAAAATGCAAGGGGAAGGACAGAAAAGTTCAGATGCCAGATTCTCCCTTGTTCACATAGAAATGCCTGTGCAGATGCTAGACCTCGGTTATAGAAATAACACATCAAGTTACCAGGTCTCTGACGTGCCTTCACCTTCTAGCTCACTGTTACCCATGTTGATGAGGAAACTGAAAACAGCATTCTTTGAGTCCTCTAGGAATGTGCTCTTAAGATATCATGGAGATATTATGCAGACATCCAAAGGAATGAAATCTTGCCATTTGCAACAACATGGATGGAACTGGAAGGTATTACGCTGAGTGAAATAAGTCAATCAGAGAAAGATATGTATCATATTATCTCACTGATATGAGGAATTTTTTTTTTAAAGATTTTATTTATTTGACAGAGAGAGACACAGCGAGAGAGGGAACACAAGCAAGTGGAGTGGGAGAGGGAGAAGCAGGCTTCCCGCGGAGCAGGGAGCCAATGCAGGGCTCGATCCCAGGACCCTGGGATCATGACCTGAGCCGAAGGCAGCCGCCCAACCGACTGAGCCACCCAGGTGCCCCGATATGAGGAATTCTTAATCTCAGGAAACAAACTGAGGGTTGCTGGAGTGGTGGGGGGTGGGAGGTATGGGGTGGCTGGGTGATAGACATCAGGGAGGGTATGTGCTTGGTGAGTGCTGTGAATTGTGCAAGACTGTTGAATCACAGACCTGTACCTCTAAAACAAATAATTCATTATATGTTAAAAAAAAAAAGAAGAAGAAGAAGATAGCAGGAAGGGAAAAATGAAGGGGGGGAAATCGGAGGGGTAGACGAACCATGAGAGACTATGGACTCTGAGAAACAAACTGAGGGTTCCAGAAGGGAGGGGGGGGATGGGTTAGCCCGGTGATGGGTATTAAGGAGGGCACGTACTGAATGGAGCACTGGGTGTTACACGCAAACAATGAATCATGGAACACTACAACAAAAACTAATGATGTAATGTATGGTGATTAACATAACATAATAAAATAAAACAAAAACAAAAAAACAAAACAAAAGAAATATTTAGGTGTCCGTGCCATTTTGTCAGCGGACATAGTGCCCATGAATCAGAGGTGACCATGTGGACAAGAGCCATGTTCGAGAAGAGGAATGTGGGACCCTGGATGACCTTATAGAGCTGAGCCATCTACCCACCATGGACCATCTTCCCACCTCTGGATGGTCACAGAAGAGAAAAGTAAACCCACTGAATATCTATGGTCTTTTATCACAGCAGATTAGCCTGTACCCTATCTAACACATTCTTTACTATAGTAAAATTATTAAAACCCTAAAAAAAAAAATATCATGGAGATTTTCTCCAATGGAACTGAAGTGGTTACAGTCCCACTTTTCCAAGACAGAACCAAATCTGAAACAGTGACTTGGCAGGACACGTGGTAAATTTCAAAGGAGATTCCCAAAGAATGGCAGGGACTCCCAGAGATTATTCTTTAAGGTGAAGGTTTTCTCCCAGGACAGGCTGGGGGTTTTTCTGTAATGGAACGTCACAGACATGATGGAATTTGAGCAGTTTCCTCAAACAAGAGTGAGTGAACCCGTCCCTTTCCAATCTCACTATAAGCACCTCCTGATTTCTTAGTACCTGAAGCTATTTATGAAAGGGAAATCAAACATGCTGGCAAAACAGTAGAAAATAAAGTTAAGTAGAGCCTCTGATCCTAGAGTGTGTCTAATTCTGAGGAACCACGTATTTCTCATTAAAGAGTGTTCTAGGTTTACCCAACCATGTGACCATCTTAGGATTCAAGTCATTTGATCATTATTATTTCATTAATAGAAAATATGTTTCTCTTCCTTTTGAGAAATCTGGGTGAAGGCAGCATTGAAATTCTATGCAATTAGACCCAAACACAGCCGGTATCCCTCACTGACATTCCTTCCTGTGGAATATTGGGAAATGTTCCTGAATAATTCCTAATGGGAGCCATGGTTCAGATAAAACTGACAGTGCATTAAAGATGGCTGGGGCAGCTCAAGAGCATGCTGAGGCTCTCTGATCTCGGTTGTTTGGCTTAAGGTTTTGAGGAAGCAAATAGAAGCAGCTGCACTAAGGATTTTCTGCAATTAGGTTCATACAGATTCTGGAAGTTGCTTATTAGGTCTGTCACTTTCAATCCATCTGGTACTTTCATGTTCAAGTAGTATTGCGAGTTGCTCAGTGGGGTCAGTGGTTTTCCTTTTACCTGCTAGACAGCATTGCACAACCGTGAAGGCTTATCTGCTAGAGGCAGGATGCACAATTTGGCTGCCTATTGCAAAGCACATGAATTTTTGATTTGTCTGTGTGAGACAGCACAGACACCTCTTAGGAGTTCCAGTTTGGACCAGTTCAAGATTTAAATAACATTCCTAAATTGTTCTGGGCTTATTTATTTTTATTTTTTTTTGCATGTGTACTTTCCCCTGGAGGCTTACGTAACACAAAAACCAAAGGTAAGTGCTACGGAAAGCTAGCTATTTCCATTTTGTTTTATCACCTGTCTGGTATTGATTCAGAAAGTTACAGGCTAAATTAAGTGGTATCCCTGGAACAAGGCTTGACTCATCCAGACTTCTGCCATATTTGAGGGCTCTCGGTAATAAAGACTGTATCTGATCCCTTAGAATCTGCTAATTTTCAAAACTATTCTCTCTTCTACCTTTCTCCCCGAAGTGCTTTTATAGCATCAATCTTCATTTGGATTGAGGAAATTTGAATTCAAAGACATTCAAAAAAATTTCACGTTGATACTGCACATCCTTCTCTTCCCACAACTTCCTTTCTTTCTCACCCTAGTACCTCAGTTTGCAGAAATTTTCAATGCAGGTTTGGGGATGCACTTATTTGGAAATTCTGTATCTCTTCTTCCTTGCTACTCACTTGGTAACAACATGGGATTACGCTACTTCATACCATATCCTCTGGATTATGCAGCTATGAAACCTTCCAACTCCCAGGCCTAATCCTTAATATTTTGTGTACTTTTTTTTTTTTTTCGTATTTGCATCTGACTTCTTGAGACTTTGAGAACAATTTTTTTCCAATTAGGCACAGAAGGGGCCTGGGCCAGAGTTTATTGGTTTTCCTTCGCTTGTTTTATTTATATGTTATCTCACTTATACTCAGAGTTTAAATTTGCCAAAAGATGATAACCAGAAATGCCCTGCATTTCTTATAACATATACTGAAATAGTGTTAGAGCAGGGAGAGGGGTTGATTTAGGAAGATGAAGTGGCTGCTTATTCTCTTTTATCTTGGCAGTTATGCAGTGGGTCCCTGCAAAACATACACCGTCTGGCTCGTGCATTTTGCCAGATGGTTTCCATGCTCTCCTTCCCACCAGAGGTGGGGACACATGGGGTGGGGAACTGGAGCACAGGGAAAGTGACTCCTTTACTTACCACAGTGCTGCTTGGAAAGAAAAGAAAATAAAACAAAACAAATAAGCTTGCAAAATTGGTGGTGATTTCAATGAAACATTGGTGGATTTTTGCTTCTCAAAACTGTGGTTCCTTTGAAGTATTTCTGCATATTCGTGTGACGTATGCTTAGAGGAGGCCTCTTGCATTTTTGACCTACAGGGCTACAGAATCAGGAAATAACTGTAGCCAGGTTACTGGTAAAAGAAAAAGAAAGAAAATGGCTCATTTTAATGAAGTCATTGAAACTTGAGGCTGGAGCAGCTGAAGTGGGGAACTGAAATTCCTCTTGGTCAATCCTATAAACTAAATCCCAAACATCCGCAAATCTTCCTTATCCAATCTACAAAGCATATACCCGATCTGGATCTCCACTACGGAACATGATTTTAACCAGAACAGGACGTGGAGTGGTGTGGTGAATGACAGGTGCACTATGTATGCACTCTTCCAGAGTTCAGGATGAGAACTTGTGCTTCCCAAGGATAAACTCCATCAAGTTCTGCAGCCTCCTCTCTACCTGAATGGAAACTAGGGTGGGCTAGGGAATGGGGATAAATATGATGGCTGTCTCTGGCATTCAAGCTCCACCAAGTGATTTCTGGCGGCCACTATGGTATTATTTGAAAAGCATCAAATATATGAATAGCATTTGGTATTATTTGATTGGGCTTTTAGGGACCCACACTTACTGTAAAATTTGTTGGTGGTAGACATTCAGTATGAGTTTAAATTATTTATCATCAGATACACACACACACACACACATACACACACACATGCACACACTTGAATGCACTCACTCAGCATGAGCATCCTGAGGAATTGATAAGACTTGAGTGAAAAATAAAAAAATAAAAATAAAAAAGCATGAGACCCAATGGTAGAGAACTGATGATTTCCTACTGAAATGGACAACCTGAGGCAGTTTTTTCCCTTGATTTTACTGTTGCAAGAGGTATAACAATTGACTCATAAGTAAAATATTTTTTAAAAATTAGTAAATACTAATTTCTGCTTCTGGAAAGACAGAGTAGATGTACTTTTTCTTCTCAACAGGAGGTTGTTGGAATCCCTGAACATTATATATAAAACAAACATAAGAAGATCGTGATAGAACAACTAGAAAATCGCAAGGATATAGAAGATCTCAACAACACCATCAACCAACAAATATTTTATAGAACATTCCACTCAACAACTGAATACACATTTTTTTCAAATGCCTTGGAACATATATCAAGATAGTCTATATCTCATGGCTAAAATGAATTTCGATAAATTTAAAAGAATTAAAATTATACAGAGTGTGTTTTCTAGTCACAATGCAATCAAACTAAAATCAATATCAGAAAGATAACAAGAAATATCCAAACATGTTGAAAATAAACAGCCCAACTCTAAATAATCTATAGGTCATGAGGAAGACTCAAAGGAAATAAAAAAAATATTGAACTGAATGAAAATTAAATATACCATATATCAAAATTCATGGGACATAGATAAAGCAGTGTAGAGAGGGAAATTTATAGCACTAAATGAATACATTACAAACAAGGAAAAGTCTCAAATCAATAATCTAACTTCTCACCTCAAGAACATAGGAATAGCAGAGCAAAATAAACATAAAGCAAGCAAAAGGAGAAAAAAAGATAAAGCATGGAAAGCTTTGAAATTAGAATCAGAAAAAATAATAGAGCTTTATAAAAAGATCAGTAAAAGTGGCAGTAGTCTAGCAAGACTAATAAAGAAAAAAGAGTATGCAAATTACCAATATTAGAAATGAAACAGGGAACATCACTACAGACTGTGCAGACATCAAAACGGTAATAAGGAAATACTACCAACAATTTTACACACTTGTATTTGACAATTTAGATGTAATGGACCACTTCCTCAAAAAAGCATAAACTAGCACCATTCACCCACATGAAATAGTTTGAATAGCCCTATACTTATGAAGGAAATGAATGCATAATTTTAAAACTCACAAAAGAGAAATCTCCAGGCCCAGAGAGTTTCATTGGAGAAATTTGGAACCCTGATATCAAAGCCAAATATGAATTTTAAGAAAAGGATTAATATCAGTTCTACAAAGTCTCTTCCAAGCAGGAGAAAACACTTCCTAATTCTTTTCCTAAAGCTAGTGTTATCATTATACCAAAATCAGACAAAAGATAATTCATAAAAAGAAAACTGCAAATCAATATCCCTCATGAATACGGACATAAAAATGCTTAATAAAATATTAGCAAATGGAATTCAGCAATATATAAAAAGACTTATACACCAAGACCAAGTAGAGTTTGTTCCAGGAATACAAACTTGATTCAATATTTGAAAATCAATTAATGTAATCTACCATACTAGCAGACAGAAAAATAAAAATGGTAATACCAAGTGAGGTAGAAAAACCATCTGTCAATCATTTTTGATAAAAATTCTTACAAAAAACAGGGATAGAGGCAACTTCCTTACTTGATAAAGAGCACTACAAAAAATGTGCAACATACATTATACTTTTTTTCTTTCTTTTTTTAAATTTAAATTAAAATTAGTTAACATACAGTGTATTATTAGTTTTAGGGTAGAGTTTAGTGATTCATTGGTTGCATATAACACCCAGTGCTCATTACATCAAGTGCCCTCCTTGATGCCCTTACCCAATTATCCCATCCTCCCACCCACATCATACTTAATCATTAAAGACTAAATGCTTCCCTGCAAAGGTCAGTAGCAAGGCAAAGATGTCTTCTCTTCATTCTTCTTCAATATAGTGATGGAAATTTTAGTCAGTTCATTAAGGCAAGAAAGGGAAATATAAAACATACAGATAATGGAAGAAATAAAAGTGTGCTATTTGCAGATGACATGATTATCTACATAGAAAACTCTAAGGAATCTACAAAAACACCTAGAGCCATTGAGTTCAGCAAGGTTGCAAGATAAATCAATAATATTTGTATATATTAACAATGAACACAGGGGAACCAAAATTAAAAATATATTTGTAATTGCTAAAAAACAAACAAAAACCCCCCAAACTTTCAAATACTTAGATGCATATCTAACAAAACACTTATAGGACCTTATGCTGAAAGCTGCACAATGCTGATAAAAGAAATTTCAAGGAAGATCTAAATAAATAGAGAGAAATAGTATGTTCAAGGACTGGATGATGAAACATAGCAGAGATGTAAATTCTCCCCAAGTTGGGATATCGGTTGAATACAACTGCTATCAAAACCATTGTGTGTGTGTGTGTGTGTGTGTGTGTGTGTGTGTGTGTGTGTGTATAAAGGCAATATAGGGGCACCTGAGTGGCTCAGTCATTAAGCGTCTGCCTTCGGCTCAGGTCATGATCCCAGGGTCCTGGGATCGAGTCCTGAGTTGGGCTCCCTGCTCTGCGGGGAGCCTGCTTTCCCTTTGTCTGCTGCTCCCCCTGCTTGTGCTCTCTCTTTCTCTCTCTGACAAATGATTAAATAAAATCTTAATAAATAAATAAATAAAGGCAATATAATTCTAAAACTTATGTGGAAAAGAAAAGGAACTAGAATACCTGAAACAATTCTGAAAAAGAAGAATTCAGTGGGAGGAATCAATCTAACTAATTATAAGACTTATTACACAGAGTAAGTGATATTGGTAGAGGAGCAGACACATGGATCAATGGAAAAGAATAGAGAACCCAGAAAGAGAACCACACAAATATGCCCAATTGATTTTGATAAAGAAGCAACAGCATTCAATGGAAGAAAGATATCTTTTTCAACAAATTGTGGTAGAACAATTAGACATCCATAGACAAAAAAATAAACTCTGACCTAAGTCTTGCACCTTATACAAAAATTAACTCAGACTAGATCACAGGCTTAAATGTAATACTACATAAAACTATAAAACTTTCAGAAAAAAATACAAGAGAAAATCTTCAGGATATAAGGCGGGGCAAAGAATTTTTTTAAACATTTTATTATTTTTGTATCTTTTAGGCAAAGAATTCTTAAGGCTTGACACCAAAAGCATGACCCATGAAAGGAAAAAAAACCTGATGCATTGTAATTTATCAAAAGTTAAAATTTTGTTTTGTAAAAGACATGTTAGGAAGATGAAGTGATAAGCTTCAGAGTGGGAGAAAAACCTTTGCAAACCACATACCCAACAAAGAGCTACTATCTAGAATGTATAAAGGAGGGGCGCCTGGGTGGCTCAGTCGGTTGAGCGACTGCTTTCGGCTCAGGTCATGATCCGGGAGTCCCGGGATCGAGTCCCGCATCGGGCTCCCTGCTCGGCGGGGAGTCTGCTTCTCCCTCTGACCCTCCGCCCTCTCATGTGCTCTCTCTCTCTCTCTCATTCTCTCTCTTTCAAATAAATAAATAAAAAAAATAGAATGTATAAAGGACTTTCAAAACTCAACAGTAAAAAAAAAAAATTAAAGTGGGCAAAAACAGGAGGAGACGTTTCATGGAAGAGGATATGCAGATGCCAGATAAACACATGAAAATATATTTCACATCATTAGCCAGTAGGAAAATGCAAAATAAAACCACAAGGGGATATGACTACACACCTATCAGAATAATTGAAATTAAAAAAAAAAGTGACAAAACCAATGTTGGCATGGATGCAAAGAAACTGGATCACTCATACATTGCTAATGGGAATGCAAAATGGTACAATCTGGAAAAGTTAGGCTGTTTCTTAAAAAAAAACAAACAAACCCCTCAAAGCCCCCCCCCAAATAAAACATAAGTATCATACAACCCTGCAATTATACTTCCAGATATTTATCATAGAGAAATGAAAACTGAATTCACATAAAACCTATACAGAAATGTTTATGGAAGCCTCATTCATAAGAGCTCCAAACTGGAAACAATCCAGATGTTTTTTAGGGGGTAAATAGTTATTAAACTGTGGTACAGGGTGGTACATAGCATGGAGTACTAGTCAGCAATAAAAAGGGAGAAACTATTGATAAATGCAAAACCTGGAAGAATCTCCAGAGAATTCTGCTTAGTAAAATAAGCCAATCCTCAAAGGTTACATACAGTGTGATTCCATTTATGCAATATTACTTGAAATGACAAAATTATAAAAATGGAGAACAGATTAACGGTTGTCTGGGGTTAAGGAAGGGACAGAGAGAAGTAGGTATGGATATAAAAGGGCACCAAGAGAGATCCTGGTTGTCATACCATACTATAGTATTACAAGATGTTACCCTTGGAGGAAACTGAATAAAGGATACTTGGGATCTCTCTGTGTTATTTTTCACAACTGTATGTGAATCTACAACAATCTCAATTAAAATATCAATTAACTCATTTAAAGTTTAATTAATTAAACTTAAAAAACTAAGTGAATAGGTTAATAATGCTTTGGACAACAGAGTAAAATAGATCCTACCCCCAAATGTCACATCATTATTATGTAGTGCCCAAATGAGATTTGAGATAGTCAAGATGCTACAATGTACTGGGTCTAGTTCCTATGACCCAATGTAACTGAGATGCTGTGTCCTGTTCTAGTTTACACGATGAGGTCGTATTTCACCCTCATGTTTCATGGAGCCTACACTGAGCTGACTTTGCCTGACCTGCATGCATGCCTCTCTTGCCCTACATCATAGTTCCTGGTACTGCCATTAATGGTTCAGGAATGTCCAATTCTGCAGAACATCATCCCAGTCTGTTAAAGGACCCACATTATGATTCTTTCCCTCCCTTCCCACCATTGTCTTGTGAACTCAGAAGGCATTCTGTGCTAGATTATCTAGTTCCTTTTACCCAGTTACAGTCTTCTTTATGTCATGCTTTCTTCCCTAGCTTTTACTCTTTCCTCAACCACTGGCAGTCAAAGCTCTTTCCCTAGCAGCTGAGCTCAAATAGTTCTCTTGATCAAACCCACTGTTAGCCCATCTGTGGTTTTGGCCTGACCACCCACCTCCTTACCTTTGACACTCTCTTTCTCTGATTTCATGAATGCTAACTCCCCCATTCTCCTTAAGATGGGCCTATAAACTGTTGAGTCATAATCTGCCTTTGGATGGGTCACTGGCATGTCAAACTTAATGTGTCCATCACTGAGCTGCTGATAGTAACACAAATCTGCTTTCCCATTTCAGTTAATGGCAACCCCAATCTTCCACTTGTTCAGGCCAAAAATTTTGAGTATTCCTTGACCCCCTCTTCTCCCTCCTTACATCTGGTCCATAAACGAATACTCCTTGCTTTTCTTCAAAATATATCCAGAATTTGAGCACTTCTTATCACTTCTATCATCACCACCCCCATGGATGCCACCTTCACCATTTGCCTGGATCACTTCAGTAGTCGCCTGTCTCTGCTTCTGCCCTTGCTCTTCATCTCTTAATTCTCAACAGAAAAGCCAGCATGATTATGATAAATTGTAGCAGATCAAGTCTCTGCTAGAAACCCTTCCTGTCTCGCTTAGAGTAAAAGGCAGTCCTTATAACAGTTTGCACCACTGGCTCGCTCTCACCTTATTACATCATCCTCACTCCGATCTATCCCCACTGGCCTCCTTGGTCCTCTTGGTCATGCCAAGCAGACTCCTGCTTCAGAGCCTCATGCTTGCCATTGGTTTCCTCTGTCTGAATGCTCTTTCAAGGGAGCAGCATGGCTGATTTCCTCATGTCAGACCTCAGCGGGTTACCTGAGGTCCTCCCCTACCACCTGTGGAGAAGTTGAAAGCCCTCATCCCAGACACTTCACCTCTCCCATTCCTATTTTATTTGTTATCAGCAGTACTTATGTCACATAGTATATATTTGACTTAATCTTACTTAGTGCCTTTCTCTTCTACTAGGCTGTGAGTTCAGTGGGCAGATATGTTTGTTTTTTCATCGCTCTGTTTTCAGCATCAAGACTAGTGCCTGGCACACAGACTCACGATAAATATTTCTATGTGAACTAAATGATTATTTTCTTTGTCTTTGTGTCTCTCCATTTCTCTCTCACTGTCCCTTTGTTGTGTCCTCTCCATTCCTGGCTATTCTTTCCTTCCTCTGCTTCATGCATCTAGGTATGTCCCAAGAATTTCTCCTGGGTGTTCTCATTTTTTCTTTATTATGTTCCTTTTCCTTTTTTCCTTCCACCTGCCTCCCTTGGCCACTGATCCCTGACTCCAAGGTACACTCATCTTTCCTTCCTTTTTACACTTCTCACAGGCCTCCCGACTATTACTAGGGGTGCTGCACATCTAGATCCTGCAGGGCAAGAGAAGTAAGTGAACAGGTGGCATTCACAGAGATAATTTCAGTATTGTTTATCATAAAGGCCTTAAGTTTCCATCTTGGGTTATAGAAACAAGTTTATATGTTCTCTTTCCTTTTGTCTGATAACCTTCTTAGGGGCAAGAATCATACATTGTTCATGTTTGTATTCATCTATCCTTCCCTGCCTCTATCTATCCTTCCATGCTTTCACCAACAGATATGTGTTGGGCACCCACTACGTGCCAGGTCTTTTTCTAAGACTCTGGGAATGCAAAGTTTAGGTAGGTAAAAACTGAGATAGCATTAGAACAATCAGAAGAGCTCAAAGGTTTCAAGTTATGAAGATCAGGGACACAGTGAAGAAGACTGAAGAAGACCAAGTAGGAGACTACTATTGTA
The DNA here is from genome assembly GCF_002201575.2 of Neomonachus schauinslandi. NCBI lineage: Eukaryota > Metazoa > Chordata > Mammalia > Carnivora > Phocidae > Neomonachus > Neomonachus schauinslandi. Next base: position 127,873,506 of record NC_058407.1, read on the forward strand.
CTATAGGCAAGAAATTAAGGCAGTTTCTAAAGGAGGGTGGAAATAAGTAGCCAGATGTGAGAGATAGCCAATGAACGACCTACCTAGGTAGTCATTCAATAGTATTTACTAAATGAAAGAAGAAACTTGATTTGTCATAGAAGGAAAGAGTGGCTTCTAGGAACTTAGGACTTGAAGTTGCATAGATCTGAGTTTAAACCCCCCCAAGCTCATCAGTTTGTTAGCTGTAAGGCTGTGGGCAATTATTTAATCTCTCCAAGTCTCAGTTTCCTTAGCTGGAGATATGGGCAAAATCCACCTCATAGGGTTTTTTCAACGATTAAATGAGGAAATACATATAAAGTGAACAGTACAGGGTCTAGCACAAACTAAGTGCTATTTACATTATAATAAACATTTACTGTTAGTATTTGAAGAGTGACAAACGGATACTCCCGACAGGTTGAATTATCTCTCACTCAAATAGAAATAAATTAAAATGTTATTTCATTTTCTTTCCTGGTATATGAGGATATAAGGAGAAAATGCCTATAGTCCTCAGAAAGTGGATCAAGTATAATAACTAGTGAGTTTGCTCCGCTGGGACAGAAGGGCTCACGGTAGAACACAGCAAACAGAAGTGTCCAAGTCTGTCTGTCTCTTTCTCATTGTCCATGTTGCTTTAAAACATTAAGCAAAAAAAAGGTCATTTAGAGTCATGTTAATTGTGGTATTGCCAGAGAGCAGTGGATAACTATTTCCTCTGCCAGAAACCTTTATTTCTTTTTTAAAGGAAGGGGAAAAAGCAGGAGGTGCTCATTGGAGCCATTCTGGTCATCTGTGGACCCTGCTGCCTGCTCAAATATAGGGAACATGCATTAAAAGGTGGATTTTTTCAAGGCACCTTTGAGGTTCTCAATAGATGATATCTACTTTAGTAACCTTAAGTTCTATACTAGTACTTGGTTATTTTGAGATACAGAGTGGAAAGGGTAATTTTCCTTTCAAGAGACAACAAATTAAGGCCACACAGCTATTTACTAGCATGATCCATAGCTATCTAATGTTCCATACATAATATGAACTTTCTTTTTCTTATTTACAAAGAGATACATCTTTTAATGGGACAAGGCAGATTTTGAATGCAACCCTTGATTGCTTGTGGACTAATATTAACTTAAAATAATTCAAGCAGAGGGTATCCTAATCCTCCCTAGTTTGATTTTCTCTATTGTTTGGCTAAATCCATATATTTTTTTGTATGGATAGATACATTTAGTGTTTGTCTGGGATATCAAAAGCCCAGAGTTTAATCTTGTTATGCCTTTCTTAGATGTGTTTGATAGTGATTGCAACGTTTAGATGATAAACTGTAAGAACATGGACCGGGCCCTTTACATGTTTTATATACCCCTCACTCCTCTCCCCAAGGTCAAGTACAGGAAAGAACATGTAATAGATGCTCAACAAACCCTCACTGATGGCTTTAGTGTTTATGAGAACAACTCCACTGTAGAATATCATGGTGAGGAACTTTGATAGGTGTATAAAATAATGGGCTAAAGAAGAAATTGTCAAATCTCCTACTCATATATCTATTGCTTTCTTTCTATGATAATTGGAATAATCCATCAGCTTTTCTATGTATTGATACTACTCCTTGTAAGATGAGATACTGGGAAGTTATTGTCTCTAATATTAAGAGAACTTGGGATATACAGTGGTATTTCACAATGCCCATTTCTTTGGGAATGGTCAAAGACACTGGGTTACTCCCAATACTTTACTGATCAGTAACAAAATCTACTAAAAGAAAATGTCCATATGGTATTAGGAAAGGAAGTGCTTACACCAGGTCAAGTCAACTTTAAAGGAAAACATTCTCAATTCTAATATTTCAAAATCCTTCTCCATTTCACTTGTGGCAACTACCTTTTTATCATTTCCCTTTAAAGGAAAAATAGTAAACTGGACATATAGTGATTCTTACAGAATGTTCTACATGGTACAAGACTGACATTCATGTATTAATTCGATGTGTATGAAACAACCCTTGCTCTGTGCCAGACAAAAATTGCTCTGCATTTGAGAAATTGACCCCGTCTTGGGGGAGAGAGTAGGATAAACCTCTCAGAGATTATATGGTACTGATGCTGTAGGGCTCATGAGAACAAAGACTCATTGGGTCTCCATGAAACAGCAATGTATATCCTGCTCTGGATTGTCAAGGAAAGCTCAGAGGTAGGCTGGCAAAGTGGCATTTTCTAGGCAGAAGGACATCACGAGCAGGGCTTGGAGGGATGAGGGCACAGAGTAGCCTATGGCTTAGTAAGGAATTTGGGCTTTTGCTAAAGGCAGTGAGGTTTGATTTATTTTATTGTCATAAAATATACAAAACATATACTTTACCATTTTAATCATTTTTAAGTGCACGGTTTAGCAGCATTAAGTATATCCACACTGTTGTGCAACCATTACTACCATCCATCTCCAGAATTTTTTCATCTTGTGAAGTCAAAACTCTGTATCCAGTAAATAATAACTCTTCATTCCTCCTCTACCAAGCCTCTGGCAAGCACCGTTCTACTTTGTGTCTCTATGAACTTGACTACTCTAGGTTCCTCATAGAAGCAGAATCATACAGTATTTGTCCTTCCATTCTACTTGGCTTATTTCACTTAGCACAATGTCTTCAAGATTTATCCATATTGTAGCATGTGCCATGTTTTCCTTCCTTTTTAAAGGTGACAAATACTCTGTTGTGTGTATAGACCCCAATTTGTTTATCCATTCTTCTGTTGCTGGACACTTGGGTTGCTTCCAACTTCTGACTATAGTGAATAATGCTGCAATGGACATGGAAAATACATGTATGTCTTTGAGACGGTGATCTCATTTCCTTTGGATATAGACTCAGAAGTGCAACTGCTGGATGATATGGTAATTCTATGTTTAATCTTTTGAGGAACTGCCTTACTGTTTTCCACAGCAGTTGCACAATTTGAACATGCCTAAATGAGGTTCAATTTTTTTAAAGGATTTTAAGCTAGTGAGAGACTGATCATTTGGTGGAGAGAGCTTTCTGCCTGCTGTGGAGAGGATGGATGAAAGGCAGCAGAGCTGGAGTTAGGTGCTGGCAACCAGCTTAGAGATGAGGAAGATGGGAACCAAGGCTAGCTAGCCCAGTGTGAATGAGGACAGATGATGAGCTGCAGAGATTCTCTGAGAAGTACAATCAAGTGCTTAATGAAGCTTTGTTATAATGGCATCACCAATAACCAACCCCAGCCATGGTGGAAAATTAAGCTTTCGAAAGAGTAAATCCTAAACTATTAAATGAGTTACCTGGGAAGGGGTGGGGAATGGAATAACAGAAGTGAGAGGAAGGGATATGAAGAGGAGGAAGAAAGAGTGGGACAGGGAAATCCAAGGAAGAAAAGGAAAAAGACTAGAAGAAACTGATCCTATGAATAGGTTTATGAAAAGATAATCATGTAGTCTTATACACCACAGAACTTTTTAAAAGTTTATTGAGATGTACTTGGATGGGATAACCTGGTGATGGGCAATAAGGAGGGCACATGATGTGATGAGCACTGGGTGTTATACACAACTAATGAATTGTTGAACATTACATCAAAAACCAGTGATGTGCTATATGTTGGCTAACTGAACATAATAATAATAATAAGAAAAAGAGGTACTTGAGAAGTAGTGAACAAAGCAAGAGATAAGAGAAGTATATGTACTTCTCAAATAAGAATGGGGTAGTTATAGGGCAGACCAGCTAGTTCATCACTTTTATATTGTGGCTTAACTGGATCACCTATTTAACTGAGCAAAAGATCACAATGGCTTTGTGTGTGAATGTAAAGTGCACTTTTGTTTTTGAGATGAGAATAGGAATTCACATTCCATAAGGATTCACAAGTCACAAAAGTAAGAAAACCAACATACACAGTTTGGGCAATGGATTTCTTGCAGTTCAGCTGAGAAAATCCTAAGATTAGACATACAGTCCAGTTACCACCCATATTCAGGGAAACACAGGGTCATCAGCTTATAAGTGTGATTAGAATGGAGATTATCTTCCTGAAGATATTGAAGAGCAGGAGCAAAAGAGTACCAAATGAATGTGAAACTATTCCTAGTGCAGACGCTGCTGGAAACCTCATTTAGCCATATTTTCGAATGGATATGCTATGCAAACAAGTGTAATTTCTGTGCAAGACAATTCTGCATTTATTGAATTTGTCTGGATGAAGTTTTTGAAACATACTGAATAAAATATATTCAGTAGATTGTAATGTTAGTGAAAGGGGCTGAAGTACCTAGACGCATTTGTTTGCTCTGCTGGGGAAGCCTCGTTGCCAAGCAAGTTCCTCTAACCTTGACCTTGGGAGACAAACCGCCTCAGAGCAGGAGGAATCAAGTGGTTTTCTAGCTGTGATGAGATTTAAGTTTTCTTTAGCTTGTCCCCCTACAGACATTTAAATAGTATTGATTTTCTTACAATAGCCACTGGGGAGCAAATAATAACTAATTTTATGAGAACTTCATATAATCTGCCCGACTACTGCTGTATTTTTATGTGACCTTCTCATTTTAAGTTTGGAAGGTCATCTTTTGGAGGTGAAACATCTCAGGTCCTAAGACGCTTCCATTTGAAACAAAGCTTATTTTCACTTCCAAGAAGCCTTTCTTCATTAATTCCCTTGGGTGAGTTTTGTCAATTCCTGTTTCTTGGTTTCCACCTGATGACAAGCCTATTTACCTCTCAGGATTCAGAAATGGGAGAGAGATGGCCATTCTCAGCCCAGAGACTTGCACTAATTTGTAACCTACCCACATATTCCTACTAACTTCCCTTCCTCCTCCTCTTCTTCTGTATTCTATGTAGTGTGTGTGTGTGTGTTTTACATTAATATGTGTGTGTGCATGTGAATAATTTCCAATTTATTGTGTATATGATCTCTTCTTGGCCAGATAGACTATAGACTATAATCTCTGGAATAACATTTTCATTTCTTATAATTTTTTTTTTCTTCAAAATCATCAAAGACAGGTTTGCCTCCACACTGAATACCCATTAGTGTTTTCAACGGAATGAAGTCCAAAAGAATAACCACAATAAAACTTTCTGGTGAAGACAAGGGCATTTTTCAGAGAATAGTCATGCTAGGATAACTGGCAGATGTCATGTGATAACAGGGAAAAATGATTTCTACTTATGGGAATTTTGCAAGTCTTAAGACTAAAATTTCCAACCATAGTTCCCCCCATATCTTTTAATGGCAGAATTGTTTCCAATTTAGGCAAAATTGACCTACTCTCTAGTAATTAGGTAAGCCAAAAGGCTCACTTTACCCATGTCTTAATATCAAATGGAAACCATCCTAAGAAATGGTCAACAATTCATTTAAATTCGGGTGTTTTAATAGTTTTTATTTTTTGATAATATGCTAGAAGTGGTTTTCCCCATGACATACCAGAGAATTTTATTGGGAAAATCATCAAGTGTGATTTTTCAGATAATAGAAATTTATAAGATTCAATAATGTTATAAAAAACTCTGCACTCCCTTCTGACATCTGAGTCTCTATACCAAATAGTTACAAAAAGGAGCGTTCCTTCTAAATAACGGCAACAGTCATATATATGCGGCATATATATATATACACACATATATCTGTATATATATATATATATATATGACTTTCCCCCAAATCTGAGATATACTCAGATATAATCTACTCATGTAGATTAAAATTTTTAAATTAAGGGAAATGAATGGGAAAAAAGTTATTTTGCTGAGATTCTAGAGCTCATGAGGTTATTTAATTAAAATTGCCAACTTTGCTCCTGAAATCCTGCCATTTTACTAATTTTCCCTATATTTTGTTTTTAGGAACAAGCCACAGAAAACATGTTAGCACTAATTGCTCTCAAGTAATCCATGGACTACTTTATGACAAAACTCCTTCAGAATATTGCAAAGCCCAAACATTGCCAAAAAATTGGCAGGAAATTTTGGTCTCTCATACCTTGATGATAATCTTCAACTAGAGTTGTTATTTTTACTTGACTGAAAATCAAAACAGTGAAATCCAGGGCATTTGTAATACATGCTATATATTCACTGAATTATGTGAATATTTGGGGGGCCCTATGTGAAATTATTAAATAAGGAAAATAACAAATTAGTGAAGAAACGTGAACAATACAATATCTTTGGACACAGTCAAAACAATAAATCCTGGACTAAGCTGACACTGAACAAATGTGTCCCATTTTTAAATGATCAGTGATGAGGATTCTCAGCATAAGTATACCTAAGCTGTTCTAACGAAAATTCTGAAATCCTACGGGCGCCTGGGTGGTGCAGTTGGTTAAGCATCTGACTCTTGGTTTCGCTCAGGGCCTGATCTCAGGGTCTTGAGATGGAGCCCTGCGTTGGGCTCTGTGCTCACCAACGAGTCTGCTTAAGACTTTCTCTCCTTCTTCCTCTGCCCCTCCCTCCCGTGCTTGCTCTCTCTCTCTCTCTCACAAATAAATAAATAATATCTTTAAAAAATATTTTGGAATTCTAGGGATCCTCTGGATGAGGAATATGACAGGACTAACATCTCTGGACTGTTTGTAAGAAAGATGCTTTCTAGCACTTAAGTGACATTCATATTAGGTTGAATTTTTATTATCCTTCAATATTTACATTCCACAGAGTATGAGTTAGGTGAAGTGGATTTTTGGTGAAAAAATTGGTTTGGAAAGAAGTTATTCATCAATGAGATGTTATGGGCAGCTGGAAGCTGTTGTACAGGGCTGAAGGTTTGGAGTACATATCAGAACAGCGTCCTGATAATTAAGTGAAGATCTGACAGGTCGTCCACACTTTGTTTGGAAGTTGGTTACCATCACCATTCCCTACTCTCTACTTTGCCACTTATAGTAGGGAAGGAAGGAGGTTCAGATGTTTTGTCTTTATGCCATTGTTGGGAATTTTGACCTTTACTATCTCTGATGTGGTTTTTCTAAGTCTTGAAGAGGAAGAATTGAAAGATGTGTATTAAATGCAATCCTAGTTTAACAGCTGCATTATTTTACTGATCCAAATTAATGTTACCTTGGTCAGTTAATCTTTGACCAAGGAGGCAAGAGGAAAAAGACAGTGTCTTCAACAAATGGTGTTGGGAAAACTAGACAGCTACATGCAAAAGAATGAAACCAATTCTGTACACCATATGCAAAGATAAACTCAAAATGGATTAAAAACCTAAGTGTGAGACCTGAAACCATAAAAATCCTAGAAGAGAGCACAGGCAGTAATATCTCTGACATTGGCCACAGCAACATTTTTCTAGATATGTCTCCTGAGATAAGGGAAACAAAAGCAAAAATAAACTATTGGGAGTATATAAAAATAAAAAGCTTCTGCACAGCAAAGGAAATAATCAACAAAGCTAGAAGAGTCCTAAATGGGAGAAGATATTTGCAAATAACATATCCAATAAAGGGTTAGTATCCAAAATATATAAAGAACTTAAACAATTCAACACCAAAAAAAAAAAAAAATCCCCCCCCCCCCAAAAATCCAATTTAAAAATGGGCAGGAGACATGAACAGACATTTTTCCAAAGAAGACATAGATAGTCCAAAGGCACACAAAAAGATGCTCAACACCACTCATCATCAGGGAAATGCAAATTGAAAACATAATGAGATAACCCCTCACATCTATCAGAATGGCTAAAATCAAAACACAGAAACAATAAAGCATTGGTGAGGATGTGGAGGAAACAGTGCACTGTTTGTGGGAATGCAAACTGGTGCAGCCACTGTGGAAGACAGTATGGAGCTTTCTCAAAAAAGCAAAAACAGAATTACCAGATGATCCAGTAATTCCACTACTGGGTATTTACCCAAAGAATATGAAAACACTAATTTGAAAAAGATATATGCACCCCTATGTTTATTTCAGCATTATTTACGATAGCCAAATTATGGGAGCAGCCCAAGTGTCCATCAATAGATGAATTGGTAAAGAGGATGTGGTGTATATATATACAAATATATATGCAGTTTATTTCCACTTTGGGGATTTTTGTCTCGCCATAAACTATTTACTGGAATTTGCTTATTTAATTAATAATATACTGGCTTTCATTTTTATATAAAAGCTACCATGCAATGAAAAATTGTTAAACAAAAATAGAGCCCTAAAAAGATCGCAAATAAAAATTTGCCATCTTTGTATTACAATTGCAACTTAACTGGGGTGCCTGGGTGGCTCAGTTGGTTAAGAATCTGCCTTCAGCTCAGGTCATGATCATCAGGCTTTCTGCTCAGTGGGGAGTCTGCTTCTCCCTCTGCTCCTCCCCCTGCCTGTGCTCTCTCTGTCTCTCAAATCAATAAATAAAATCTTTAAAAACAAACAAACAAACAAATGCAACTTAACTTCCATTTTTCATTCTTATGTTGAATTATTTGCTACAAATATACTCTTGTATAATTTAAAGGGTTATGCATAAAGACCATCATTACTAATTCATTTGGCATTCATTATAAGACCTTTAATCATGATGTATTAATTTGGTATAAATATGGATATAATATATAATTTCTAAGTAATTCCATTATAATTTACTAGTTAAATAGTCTATTGTAATAAAAAATAGTCTATTGTTATTTCAACATCTTCTCAAATATGCATCAAAGTGTAATGTTTTGTTTCTTTATGAAACAGCCAAAGTTAAGGAAAGCACCAAAGCATATTCCTTTCTCCAGTGTAGATACAGTAGCAGAATCTCCAGTAGGAGGGTAGTATTATAAAAATCACAAAAAGCCCATCTAAAACCACCCACGGTTCATAACACAAACAAATGTACTGCGGTGTGTTCGATTTGAAATTTCTGGAGGTTAATGCACAAACCTTCAGAACCACCCCAATCCATGACAGACCAAACCAATCAGGCTGCGGTTTGGCTTTTTAAGTAGCTGAGACCTAAAAGAGGGATGTTTGGACTATAAATAGCCACCAGCCTTTACATGGAGCGGGCTCCTGTTGTGGTCATTTGGCCCTTCTCTAATTTAGATTTTACATCTGTGCTGTGACTGAGATACTGGCAACCCGTGTATATTGCAAAGGAGAGAAACTGAAAATGCAAACTGAGAAGGGGTATCTGGAAAGAACATGCACCCCACATGTTCTATGAGAGCCATTCCAGAAACCATAAGAAAAATCATCTTCCTTCTGAAACAGACTCACCCCTATGTCTCCAACTGGAAAATGCTTGCACATTCTCTAGTAAAATGAAAAACACCCCTAGACCTATACAATGGAAGAGGAAATTTCATTTTATACTGGGGACAGTGAGGAGAGGGTGGAGGAAAAACACAGTTGATCGATTCATCAACTTGTTGCTTTGAGTCCTTTGTCATAATTCCTCTCTGCTCCTTTTGGTGTTTACTGACCTTCCGCTGACTAATTCTTCCCCATCACTGTTGGATCCTTCTGCTTTTAACCTCCTGGCAACGGCTTCCTAAATTAATGTGTGAACAGCAGGACAACAAACCCAGGGATGTTTACCTAGAGTATTTTGAAAAAAAGACGGCAGTATAAAGAGAGTAAACAATAAATAAATGACACACAATGGTGTGAAATGTGTAAGTTACTTTTGAATAGAAGACAAAAAATACAATTTATTATGAGTCATTTGAGCTCTGAGGGTTAGCAGTTGCTGTACTAAATCACAAATAGTTAGATCATGGTATTGATAGATCATCAGAGGGGCCAGTCTCTAAGCTCGTGTGTGTGTGTGTGTGTGTGTGTGTGTGTGTGTCTTCATGTATAGTTGATCAATGAGAAAAGGGTAACGTCTGGGCTCCTTGCTTCTGTGTTCATAGTATCTATTCACTGTTTTTCTTATTGCTTTGTCTAGTCCAAATTTAGCAGCAAGAGGATGAGGGCCCTCAATTCCTCACCACCAACTCTTCCACACGCTCTTGGGAGTCTCTTTGACCTTTCCAGGAGAATAAAGAGGATAATCCTGCAGAATCTATAATGTTTCTTCAATTTCCAGATGCTGTTATTCTACATTTCTATGATTCTAATTCTACTCCATGCTCTAATGGATGCAATTAACTCATTTTAAAATGGTGTCTTTCTTCACAGGACTGCCAAGTATAGAATCTAAAAGTTTCTGATCATAAACACTGATGATTTGGGGGGTAATTTCACTTGCTCTCCTGTATTTTTCTACATTGGAATCCATGGATTTTATTTATTTATTTATTTTTACACCAATAACCTTCCTATTCATCCTGATTAGGCTGAGGTTCTGCAATTTGGCTTTGCACTTGTATGCCTCACTTGGAAACGGACAGGATGGTTATGGTGAACTTCAGTAACAATGGCTGCAGCACTTCTGGGAGTATTCTGGGAAGAGGTGCTACATAAACACAAAGCTCTCTGCAGAGATGGTCTTATTCGTCCTCATAACATCTCAGGAGGTGGGTACGCTGTGAACCTTGTTAATACAAAGCTGCCGGTGCCACAAATAGAACAGAGATGATTTTCTCTCCCTGCATGAGGAATGACAACTTTTTGCTCACATTTCTTAAGGGGAATTATCCATTGGTTGGCTTTGTGAATGCCAGCCTGGATGTATCTGTCTGATCACTCGCAAACGTGACCTAAAGACTTGTTTGCAAGAAAAGCAATATCCCAAGCTTAAAAGTTTATACTTACGCAGGTGCCTCTCACTGCAAACCAAATTGAAAAAGGTTAATGTGGTATACTGAAACAAAAATGTGTAGGACTCCTTATAGGGAAGAGCATCTGTTGAACAAGGAAATTAATACATGTTACCCCTGGACATTCATACCTTATAAACGCAGGTCCTTGGTATTACTCATCATTGCTTTTAACATTTTAATAAAGATTATGCTGTAACAACATGAATTTTATCTTAGCAATAAGGCTCAGAAATGGAAGTCAATGTAACTAAATCTATTATCAATGACTGAGTAAGGAGTTAACTCTTATGTGAAGCCAATCCCCCTTAGCAGACCACGTAAAAATTATTACTCAAATGCCCAAGTGAAATGTCATAGTGTCCTCAGAGGGCAATTCCTGGTAGCATCAGAAAGAGTACATAAAGGGATATAAAGTACAGGCTGCCCATAAAGCATTACCAAGAAGCTATCTAAAAAAGAAAAATTCAACAAAAAGGATCATATTTGCATTGGAAAATACCCTTTTCCTCGTGGCAGATTTGGAATGCAAGATTTTAAAAAAACCCATATCCAGGAAAGCAGATATACTGTCTGCCTAATTATGAGGCGTACTAATTAAGCATGGCATTATACGGTTAATGACAGTATTTTATTTGGTATATTTCATTTTTAGACTCTTCACCTGTTGGAAGTTGAGTTAAATTTTGATCATTAAAATGCACAAACATGACTAGCTGCATATAGATCTGAGCATGGCTTAGATCCCTAACCAACCAAGAGGTCACAAGTACATTAGTTGAAATCCATCTTCAGAGGAATAAGATTTTATAACTTGTAGAGTTAAGAAGAAAATGTTTTCTTTATAGGATACTTTGAATTGTTTAATTTGCTACACTGTGGGGTCCTCCTTTCAGTGAACAAACACAGGTCTAGGGACCAGCCTCGTTGGTAGAATGTATAAAAAATGAAACTGATCTTAAAAAGACCTGACTTCTGTTTCATTCCACTACCAAACAAAGAAGACACAAAGCAAACCGGAGACACAGACAGCAATCTTAAAACTGTCTTTTAAAAAACTGGTTGATTTTATTTAAGGGCAAATAAATACGACTTTTTCATATCTCGAGGACGATAAATGGCTAATATGAAACTTTACTTGCTCTTTGGTATGTGCTTTTCTCTATTTACATACTGAATTTATGTATATACTTAAGACACTGAACTCCTCGCTTTCCCAGAAACTATATTTTACATATCCTATCTTACTCAATTTTCAGAGTACTTTCTGAGGGATTATTACTATCTTTTCCATCTTACAAATGAGGAAATGGATGCTCGGGGAAGTTAACTCATGATATTTTAGATAGTAAGAAGTAGGGCTTGCTTTGAACCCAAGGTGACTTCAAAGTTTATGCTCCTTTTTACTCTACCAGTGTTGACCAGACTGTTTAACACACTATTTATCCTAATCGTACCTGTGAGAATTCAACTTAGAGGGGTGACTGAGTGATGACACACAGAGGGAGTTTTTATTGCTTGGGGTGTCCAAGAGAAGAGGGCCCACCAGCTCATGTAGGGCTACACAGGGAAACACGGGTTTGGTCAAGAGCAGGAGAGGAATGCATGGCCCAGAGCCTTCATTGTGTTCTTCAGGGGAAGGAGGATACAAGGAAGGTTGAGCATCAGCACAATCTTAGGATTGGATAATTTGAATAATTTCAGCAGGCTCCAGGCTATAGAGGTGGTCCACAGTTGTCCACAACCTGGCCCTGGGGTGATCTGGGGCAGGGAAAATACTGGCCTGGTGTGTGAGTTAGAAAAAGTAGGTAGCTGGGATGTAGACAAGGGATATGTTTGTCTATGACATATATGTTTGCAGGTATTATGATCTGCATGTTTGTGTTACCTCCAAATTAATATGTTGAAAGCTTAACCCCCAATGTGATGGTATTGGGAGCTAGGGCCTTTGGGAGATGCTTAGGTCATGTGAGTGGTGCCCTCATGAATGGGATTAGTGTTCTTATAAAAGAGACCCCAGAGAGCTCCCTCTCCCCTTCTATGTTATGAGAACACAAGGAGAAGTTGCCAGCTATAAACCAGGAATAAAGTCCTCACTAGAACGGGACCATACTGGTGCCTTGATCTTGGACTTCCCAGACTCCAGAACTATGAGCAACAAATTTCTATTGATTAGAAGCAAACTGGTCTGTGGTATTTTTAATAGCAGCCCAAACAGGCTGAGGCAGCTGGAAAGTTACTGTCTTTAGGAATTAGCTACATCAGGGAGGAGTCTTCTGTCAAAGATTAGCAAGGCCCCCAGGATGTCAAAACATCATAAAATATAGAAAAAAACCCCATTGTTCTTTGAAAAAGAAAATTGTCTCTGGTATGAATTTGGTAAATCATGCAAACTTTATACTTGGCTTGAATATTCACGATGCCTATTAGCATATTTAAGTTTGCATGAAGCCCTACAGTAAAGTAACCTTTTTAACACTGTTTAACCCAGAGTTCCTTAAATTGATTTGACCCAACACCTATTAACATTTAGCAGAACATTAATTTTCTGAACTACAGCTTTTTACCTAACTTTTTTCATATTTTAAATTGGGTGGTTTTTAAAATCTGTCATTGAACATTAATTATAAATACATTTCATACGCTTTGTGTATTGGCGATATTTCTAATGTTAAAAAAATACAAAGTGCATTGGGATATTTTGAAACAATTATCCTTCTAAACAGAATTTTTTCCCATGCAATAAAAAGGTTTGAATATAACCAACCACTTCCAAAATGGGATCATCTCCTCAAAGACATTTACAAAGCACACCACTTGCAATTCTTTTTCAGAGACAGTGAGTAAATGTGCAAATCAATACTGTTCACCTACTTTTAGCAATTCCTATAATGCTAACTCCTATACCTGCTTTAAAAGATAGGAAAATGATTCTTAACATTAATAAGTTTAAGAACATCCAAAACCTGGACATTGAGGATTTAGAATCATACATTGCCAGAAATAACTTTTGCCTAAATTGGACCTTCTCCATATGCAATGAGACCTGATTCTGTATTATTTCATGTACTGCTAAGCCTGTGTTTCTGTCAGTGAATAATTATTTTGAGTTATTAGAAGGAAAATGAAGCATAACATTTGCATGATTTCCCCCATACTACAGAATTGAGTCAACAATTAAAAGGGAAAAAAATCAGCACACAAAATTGTGTGCTCTGAAAACAAAGGAACGATCTTGTTCCCCTTCTTCCTCATCTTCCCAAGTCTTGCTGACCCAATTACAAATTTTCCGGTGGTATCATATGTAATCCAAATGGCAAAGGTACTGGCTAAACTTTTAGTCCTTTCAGAGCATCTGTGCCTAGGATGATATCTTCGAGTCCAAAATGACTCAACTCAAAAGAGGGAAATGGAGAATGGGAAATCTGCTTACTTCAGCTTTGGAGTTAAATTGCTGCTGAGAGAATTTTTCCTTTGTCATGCTTTTCTCGCCCTAGAGAGTTATCTTTATGGTAGTTCAAAGTGAGGGCTCACTTAACTAGTTCATTCATTCCTTCTTCATGCGGTAAGTATTTATTTACAAGCCAAAATGGCTTTGATAGAAGACAAAGTCCCTGTACTCATGGAGCAAATTCTGTAAGTGGAAAGAACTAACAAGCCAATAAATAATTAAGTTCATCAATAAATAAACATGAAAATATATAGAAATCAGTGATATAGAGAAAATGGACAGTTTGATGTAAAGGGGAATGACTTGCTCACTGCTATGAATTCAGTGGTCAAGGGAGAACTCTCTACGGAGACAATTATTTAAACTGAACAAAAGGATCCAGGGAAAAGCATCCCATTCACATCTTCCTCCTTTTAAAATACACTGAACAAGATTCCCCATCATCTGAATAATATCAAGGTGCACACAACAACAAAAAAACATAAGTTGTGTTTGAGATGAAAAATAAGTAATGGAGTGTTTAAAAAACAGTTCTCAAAAGAATGGTTTCCTGTAATGTAGATGACTCTTTTCCCACTTTGAGCTTTCTTTAAAATGCACAGATTTTAGTGATTCTTTCTGGTTCTCATTTTCAAAAGCAGTTGTTAAATAACCATCTTCAAATGCTTAAGTTAGAGGGTGAGTTTGTTCCCTTCAGTTCAGGAGTTAGGAAATCTGTGACCATTTTGTCCTTGATAGCAGTGATTTTCAAATGAGGCAGCATCTCTCTCACTTGGGAAGCTTGTTAAAATATGAATACCTCATCTGAACCTCCAGTCATTCCAATATAAACTATATCCCCAAATTGTTCTGACTTCATCTCAAACTGAGGGAGCAAAAGGCTGGGCTAGCAGAGATTGGATTGTAGGTCTCTGTGTGTGGGGATAGGAGTTGAGCTACACAATGGGAGAGCTGGTTCTCCAGTAAACCTGGACACTGAGCTAAGTTCCAGAAGATCCACTACACCATTGGGTTTCCTAAGGGGTTGATGGAAGGCTGGGATCCTCAGACATTCTTCACAGCTTGTAAAGTAAAACTTTGGGCTCCACTTCTGTGTAAACTAGAGTAACTTTTCCTTTGACTGTATTATATGTTGGGGTTACGTATATGATTTCACTTGGAAAACTTCCATTTCTAAAAAGATTAAACACCATTGAACTATGTAGTGGAGAAAGAGCTGGGAACTATATTTCCATAGAGCAGGCAAGGTCCAGAGTCCACAGATTCTAGGCACCAGAAATGATAGATGAGCTTTTGGACCTGGGGTAAATTTATAGGTCAAACTTAATGCTTGGTTAAGACTTTTAAGGCACAGTTATGCTTTCTTTACACAGAAAAAGGTGAGCAGGGTTAAATTGTGAATAATAATAATAAATAATTTATTAAGGAACCATTAAATTACAAGATTGCATACTTTATGCCATTTATTTCACACAATGACTCACTGAGGAAGGTGTTAATATTCCCATTTTCCAAATGAGTAAATTGAAGCTTGGAGAGATTAAATACCTTCTCCAAGGTCCCCCAGCAGATCTAGAACTTTAACCTAGGACCCATCTGGTTTCAAAGATCATGTTCTTAATCACAACTTCCAAGTAGATCAGACCTTATAACAAGAGGGTTTTGCCTTTTTAGTGGTGAGATTTACAGATGATTTGATAAAGTTGTCATGATACTTAGCTCATTCCCATCATAAGTTTATGCAGTTTAGAAATCAATCTAGATGAACCATCTCTAGTTAAGACTGAGGGAAAGTAGGAGAGGACATCTCTTTACTTCTCCATCCATTTCAGAATGTGAGAGGCAGTCCTTGTGTGAAAAGAAAGCTGTGTAAAAATTCAGGGCTGCACAAGTGCTTTGCCAATGATGTAAGGAAGGGGCAGAGGTTGCAGGGCTGGGAGCATGAACAAAAGAAAGATTAAGAAATCCTTCCAGTTTTACCAAACCACACCAAACAAAAACAATTACTTTAACCTATTCTTTGTGCTTTTACCCTCTTACTGCTCTCAAGCCGGATAAAATATTCAGTTGCTGCCAGTAATTTACTGTGAATGCTTTTAAAGCTGAAATTGTTCCAGCCAGAAATAATGGAGGTCTGTTTCCAGAAATGTCTGGGGCTAAAGAAAGGCATGGTCAATTGTGTTCTTATGGCCACAGTCCCTGAATGGCAGCCACTTCTGTCATTCTGATTTAATAATTTATTTAGAATTCTCTGTCACGGACTATATTCATGGTGAGTCCAAACAAAAATGAAAGATCATTTTCCTCTAATGACTATATAACTCTGTTTTTAGATTTGGGCAAATTTACAGAGGACTCTATCTTCTATAACTGATTGTTTTTCCTAATCTAAAATTAAATGTAGTAACAGTGCCCCCACTGCTGTAAAGAGAAATGTACACATTAGGCCCTTCCTTCTAAATTGGGCATTTTCTGGAGAGTGTTTGAATCCTAGTAGGCACAAATCAAATGTACAAAATGTATAATATACTTTATGATGAAGAAGTACAACTGGGGTTGTAAGTTTCAGTAAATCAAAACAGTCTCACATTGGCCAGATTTCAGCTTTGTGGGTGGAAACCCATAATGTAATTGAGAAGTAAACAGCATTGGGGTCTACAGTTTTTCCCATTGAAGGTTTGGCTCACCTGCTGACAAAAGCAATTTATGTGCTGCAGAACATAATCTTCTATCAGACAAAAGATTGAAAAGCTGATGGCCATCTTTTTCCTTGAAGGGTATGTAAGAAAACTGCTCAAATGGAAACTGGTATCAGAGTGATATTTTTAATTGATGTTTGTCAGTGACTCAACCACAAGAAGATGAAAACAACCTCTGAAAGAGTCTTGTCTCTAGCATTAAATTATGTTATTGATATTGTCAGAGCAGAAATAAATAACCTGCCACTTTATATGCAGGATCTATTTCCCTTGGGGAGCAATTATTGATATTCTTACTAAAATAATATGAGGAATGTAAAGATTCTATATTACAGAGTTTAAAATATTGTAAATCCTATAGTTCAGGGGTTGGCAATATTTTTTTCTATGAAGAGCCGGTCTGTAACTATTTTAGGTGTTGCAGTTATACACAGTTTCTATCTTCTATTTCCCTTTCTCTCTCTCTCCCTCTCTTCCTTTCCTCCTTCCCTCCTTTCCTTACTTCTTTTTCTTCCTTCCTTCCTTCCTTCCGTCCTTCCTTCCTTCCTTCCTTCCTTCCTTCCTTCCTTTTAAAACCTTAAAATTACAAAAACATTCTTACCTCATGGGCCATACAAAACAGGCTATGGGTCTGTTAATCATATTTAATTTTTAGGGATATTACATAATGATAACCTTCTGCCTAGAAAATGGCTGAGTCAAGAAGATAAGGACAGGATGAGGATATGCAAATATGATTGACAAAGTTTAATTAAGAAAAGATTACCTTCAAAATTTTGGATGTCTGAATGCCACCAGATTATTTCCATTTTCTCTACTTACTTAGCTATGAATACAACTTGGGCAGACCAGAGAGATGAAACATTTTGGGGCCCACCCATTCTATTTCAGCAGTCATGCAAAAACTCTTTGAGTCAAAGTCAGTACCAATACAGAGTGGACAGAGTTGTAATTTTTGTTGTTCATGATCTACAGTAACCTATTAAAAAAAAAGCTTCATTTTTTTCTTAGAGCGGTTTTAGGTTCACAGCAAAGTTGAGAGGAAGAAAGCAATTTCCCATATGACTTCTCTAACTACCCCCTACACACACACATAACCTCACCCATTATCAATATTCCCCCACCAGGGGGTACATTTGTTACAACTGATTAATGTACATTGACACATCATCATCACCTAAAGTCCATAGTTTACATTAGGATTCACTCTTGGTGTTGGACATTATATGGGTTTAGACATGCACATAATAGCATGTATCTACCATTATAGTGTTATACAGAGTAGTTTCACTGCCCTAGAAATCCTCTGCGCTCTATCTATTCATCCCTTCCCCTCCAACCCCTAGCAATCACTGATATTTTTACTGTCTCCATAGTTTTGCCTTTTCCAGAAAGTCATATAGTTGGAATAATACAGTATGTAACCTTTGCAGATTGGCTTCTTTCACTTAGAAGTATGCACTTAAGGTTCCTCCATGTCTTCTCATGGCTTGATAGCTCATTTGTTTTTAGTGCTGAAAATTATTACATTGTTTGGATGGACCATAGTTTATTTATCCATTCACCTACTGAAGGGCATCTTAGTTGCTTCCAGATTTTGGTAATTATAAATAAAGCTGCTATAAACATTGTTTGCAGGTTTTCATGTGGACATAAGTTCTTAGCTCCTTTCGGTAAATACCAAGAAGCACAATGACTAGATCAACAACCTTAATTTTAAATAAGTTAAATTTGTGCCTTTTTCTCTTCAATATTATGGGATACACTATGGAAATGCCCAATAAGGGGGCTGACCTGGAGTGGCCACTGTTCTCAAACTTATGGTTTGATTCACAGTGTAATTCTCCATTTTAAAATATAGGATGAAGGTTAACTATTTTGAATTGCTTATCTCTCCAATTTCCTGCATTTGTGCAGATATTTTAGTCGGCTTTTATGGAAATTAAATAAAAATAATGTATTTGTTTAAATTACTTAAGTTTTTAGAGTTTCTTCTTCATTTCTTTAGTGAGAATAATTTCAACTGTGTTACTTTATTTGTCCTCACAATATCCTGATCTACTAAAGGAATACATATTAATATATATATGTCACCAAATGGGGCATCCAAAAGGAAGAACAGTTAAGATTCTCATCCAAGAACACATGGCATATGTTGGGCTTTTAACACAATCTAGGAGAACCTGAGCATTAAAGACCAAAATGGGGACAACACTGGCAGTTTACTAATCTCAAAAGCAAGAGGGCTATAGAAAAGCATAGCTCTGAAAAAAAGCAAAAACAGAAAGATTCTCATCTTTTAAAATACTTTATAATCATTAATGCTCTGATGAAGAATAAATTTATGTTTTCCCACCAGGAACTGGTTATGTTAGGGTATTTGATCCTTTACTTTTTCAACACTTGCATATTAGCAAACACATTTAGTGCAAAATGTTACTTACTATAAAATATAAAAGTCTTTAGGGTTTAGACATTTGGAAGTAGGACAAGAGCACAGACACCCATTCACATACTGATGTTAGAATACCAGCAAAATGGGATTACTTTGATAACCCCTCTTTGTTTCTGGAGCTAATCCCCTTTTCACTCAAGAGATGTTTATAGATACCATAACTCGGTTAATGTTCTCAACTTGGTAATAAGTGACTGCTTTTACATTCAATTAGCCCTTGGTCTCAGCATCACAATTGCTTTTCAAATATCTTCTTGATAGTAACCCCAAAGTTGAATAATTCTTGCCATTATTGACTGATAGGGACTCAACATCTTCTCTGACCTACATGGGGTGGGGTGGGGCAGTGGGGAAGGGCTGTATGATTAAAGTTAGATCAGAAAGCAGAGCTATCGGGCAATAAAAAAACTACCTTCCCTTATAAACATGAATGGCATGAAATTGAAACAAGTTGAAATCATGGGATTTTGCCAAGAGCATTCCTGAGTTTGAGAAAATTTCCTAAGTTATTTTTCAATTGCTTCTTACTGAACTCTGCTAACTAATTCTCTGCCTTGGAATAGCTATTCAAGAAAGCATGAAAACCCACAGTGTCGATATTGGAAAGCCTCAAACTGGAGTGGAACCAGTTGCCAAAGTGACTCAGAGGCAATAGTTTACAAAAGGAAAAGGAATTGTCATCAACCACTACAAAAGAAAAAGCTAAACAGTTTAAAAGTGGAATATACAACAGAAGAAAAGGAAGAAAATATCTGCCTGCTTGAAGAAAAATGTACTCCCTGATCTTAATTGCTCAAAATTGAGAGTTTAACGGTTCATTATTTAAATGTTCAGCCTTTCTATGCATTAAAAAATACTGACAAGGTCTGAACAAATTGTTAACAAGTAATCAGGAGCATTCTTTGCTAGCCTTAAATTACCTGTGTACACAATGTATATTGAGCATATGAGTTAGGGGCAAAATATTCTAGTTATGGCACAATGGTTTCTTTGTCCTTTTTCCACCAATAGATTGAATTATACTTGTTCCCCAGAAAGAGGCCCTCAAAAATTATATAACTAAATTTTTGTTTCTTCCTAGATAATGATGCTACCCTGAAAAGTTGATCTGGAAACAGAAAAGAAAATTACTTTTCTATTTTTTTTTTTCCCTCTGAGTGGCCAAGCACAGAGCTTGACTAATTCTGCCAATAACTGACTTGCAACACTGATAACTCAATGCCATTGCCTTGTTTGCACATTTACATCCACCTGAGTGAGTCAGAGGCAAACTGGTGTGGTAGAAAGAGTCCTGGTCAAGGTGTCAGAGAACGTGGGACCTATAGGACCAGGCACCCAATGCATGCTTCTGAGCAAGTTCTGTAATTCCTTGTGTCCAGCTGCTTCATTTTCAGAGTGGGCATGACAATAACTGCCCTACCCAAATCAGGGAGATGTGTAGGGTAGTCATGTTTCTGTGAACACAGAAAAAATATAGCTATAGACATAGATACTTCTCCAAAGAAGACATACAAATGGCTAACAGACACATGAAAAAATGTTCAACATCACTAGCCTTCAGGGAAATACAAATCAAAACCACAATGAGAAACCACCTTACTCCAGTTAGAATGGCAAAAATTAACAAGACAGGAAACAACAAAGTGTTGGCGAGGTTGTGGAGAAAGGGGAACCCTCTTATACTGTTGGTGGGAATGCAAGCTGGTACAGCCACTCTAGAAATATGGAGGTCCCTCAAGACGTTAAAAATAGAGCTACCCTACGACCCAGCAATTGCACTATTAGGTATTTACCCCAAAGATGCAGAAGTAGTAAAAAGAAGGGGCACATGCACCCCAGTGTTCATAGCAGCAATGTCCACAATAGCCAAACTGTGGAAGGAGCCGAGATGTCCTTCAACAGATGAATGGATAAAGAAGATGTGGTTCTTATATGCAATGGAATATTACTCAGCCATCAGAAAGGATGAATACCCACCATTTACATCGACATGGATGGAACTGGAGGGGATTATCCTAAGTGAAATAAGTCAAGCAGAGAAAGACAATTATCATATGGTTTCACTCATACGTGGAACATAAGGAATAGCGTGGAGGACCACAGGGGAAGGGAGGGAAAACTGAATGGGAAGAAATCAGAGAGGGAGACAAACCATGAGAGACTCTGTACTCCAGGAAACAAACTGAGGGTTACAGAAGGGAGGGGGGTGGGAGGATGGGGTAACTGGGTGATGGGTATTAAGGAGGGCATGTGTTGGGATAAGCACTGGGTGTTACACACAACTAATGAATCGTTGAACACTACATCAAAAACTTACGACGTACTATATGCTGGCTAGCTGAACATAAAAAAAAAATCCCTTCATGCATGGGGGAAAAAAAGAAATATAGCTATAGGGAGTTGTTCAAAATATAACTCATAAGTATTCTTTCCATTATGAAAGCTCCTTAACCTTTTTTTTTAAGTACTACTTTGGACATTCTGACCCTGAATCTTAGTCCTCCTCTTCTCCATCTTCCCTATTGACCTCCATGTTGGGGATGCCATTCCTAATTCATTAGTGAAATCTTTCAGATCTACTTTTGAATAAGTCCCAAGGCTGCCCCCTTCTTACCATGTCCAGAGCTCACATCCTGGTCCTGGCCTCATCATCTCTTACTGGCTAAGCCTGACTATTTTCCTTGCTGCCATGTGTCCTCCCCCAACAGTTTACTCTCCACAGAGCAGCCACAGCAATCCTTTGAAAATAAAATTCGGGGGGCGCCTGGGTGGCTCAGCCGTTAAGCGTCTGCCTTCAGCTCAGGTCATGATCCCAGCGTCCTGGGATCGAGCCCCGCATCGGGCTCCCTGCTCCGTGGGAAGCCTGCTTCTCCCTCTCCCACTCCCCCTGCCTGTGTTCCCTCTCTTGCTGTCTCTCTCTCTCTGTCAAAAAAATAAATAAAATATTAAAAAAAAATAAAATAAAATTCGAATCTGGTCACTCCTTGGTTCAAAATCCTCCTGATGAGTGCTTCTCACACAGAGAATTTCATCAGAAGTCCTCACCCTTCCTGCAAAGCCAGTAGGGGTGGCAAACTACCATTTTTGTACAGTCCACAAGCTGAGGATGATTTTTACATTGTGCAATGGTTGTCACATGAACATACTCCATAATTCAAATCTCAATGTCCATAAAGTTTATTGGAACATAGCCATGTTTAGTCATTTACAAACTATCTGTGGCTGCTTCCATTCATCCACAGTGCAGAGTTGGGTTGTTGATAGGTACACATCATAGCCTGCAAAGCCTAAAATGTTCACTAGCTAGCTCTTAACAGAAAGAGTTTGCCAACCTTTGCCCACAGGGTGTGATCCCTCTTCTTTCCTACCATTCTTCTCATTGTTATTCTGCTTCAGTCATACTGATAGCTTATCTTTTATGCTTGTTCTTGCTACGGTGCTATTTTATATGCTGCTTCCTTTTGCCCTTGGATATTTTCCTGGATATTCTATGACTTCCTCTTTCATGACTCTAGAATCTGGTACTTTTCCCAAAAGGGTCTTCCTTAACAATCTTACAGAAAATAGCACTGTTATAAAATTTAAAATGGTACATAAGAATTTTTTTAAGCTCTAATCCATGGTTTGTCAGAGCTCACACTCTCTTTTAGATATTAAAATTTGTAATTGTTAAAAATCAGTGTCAAATATCACATATTTGATATTTAATGGCTCAGTTGGGAGGAAAAACTGGGAATGAAAAATTACATGCTTCTTTTTTTTTTTAGCTCTTCTAAGAGCTTACCAAGTGCCTTTGGACAAATGATTTAGCATAGAGAGCCTCAGTTTCCCTTCAATGATTTAATGATTATTCCATTTGAGCTGCATTATAAATATGATGGATAAACATAAGCATATAACAATTACATTTTTAAAAGCCTCAAGAACAGCAAGAACGATCAAACATCTATTCAGCATATTATAGCATATGCTATATTCTTACCAGGATTCTTACCAGGATTTCATTCTCAAGACTTCTCCTTAGAAAAGTGACTGCCTTTACCAAATGACTATCTTTACTTAAACTTGCAAAGCACATATCTAGCAAAGGCACCTTTATTGGCTTCCTAGCTGTCATAAAAAGTACCACAAACTGGGTGGCTTAAAACAACAGAAATTATCGTCTCACAGTTTGGAGGCTAGAAGTTCAAAATCAAGGTGTTGGCAGGGCCATGTTCCTCTGAATTCTGTAAAAGAATCCTTTCTTGCCTCCTTCTACCTTTTGGTGGTTTGTCAGTAATCTTTGATGTTCATTGGCTGGCAGCTGCACAACTATAACATTTGCTTTCTTGTCATAAGGTATTCTCCCTCTGTGTCTCTGTCTTCACATGCCTACCTTCTTAAGCACACCAGTCACACTAGATTAGGAGCTCACCTTATACCTGGATGATCTCTAAAACTTACCAATTCCAGCCTATGGCCCTAGCAGCCTGATGGCAGCGCATCTCTAAAACTTTACCAATTCCACTTGTAATGACTCTAAATCCACTAAGGTCATATTGTGAGGTACGGGGAATGAAGACTCCAACATATCTTTTTTTTGGGGGGGGGTGGGGTACAATATAACCCACAAGAGTACCCAAAAGTTAAATGGCAAGGATCTTTAATACTTATCTTCAGGAACACAGGTGAACTGCTTACTCTACAATGCATATTCTTTCATGTGAATTTGCTCATTATCATTGTAAACAGCATTTGGGGTGTGGGTGGAGTGGGAAGAAAATCAACAGTTGGTACTGTGATTGCCCAGTTTCTTTCAGTGGTATTTGATAGTCACTGTTTGAGGCCCGAGTTGAAGAAGAAGAAGGGGCAACCGATGATTTCACTATCTGCCTTATATATGGCACTAACATACTTATGATCACCACTGGAGGCCCATAGTCAGCTACAATGAGACCTTTAAGTCATTAGATTAGTGGACTGGAATCTTGTCAGTTTGTTCTAAACTAGAAAAAAATCTCATGAAATGCTGTTCATTCACAGACCTTTTTATATAAGATTCAATGCTTTCAATTCTTAAAATGAATGAGTTGTGAACATATTAACCAGTTAATAAGAGATTGTAATGACCACAGGGCAGATTTAAATTGACATACATGAAAAAGTCAAAGAATTTCCTCCTTGGATTAGTTTATTTCTTACTCTTTAAACAGTCCCTGTGACATATCAGACACACAAAACACACTAATATGCCTACAAAAGGAACATACAGTCATGGCAGTGGAGTTAGGTGGTTGTGCCAACCCTTCCACAGATAATATTTATTAAAACTGGATAAAACATAAAAAGCCCTGATAATTTAAAGACACTGACACATGTGTCCAACAGTGTACAAAAGCTGGAAGGAGCTTATTCTTGAAAAAAAAAAAAAAAGAAAGTAAAACATAGTTACAAAGGGTAAGAACTGAGGGTATTTCCCAATCCCCATGGCTACAGCAGAGGAAAATCGTGGTGGAAAAACAAAGCCTTGTCAAATGTTTGCAGAAATCAGAGTTTAGGACTGGAAAAGATCTGGAAATGTAAAGATGAAGCTCTGAGGGCAAGATAATTGCAGAGGAAGGAAACCAAAAATCCATAGTGTTTGATAGATAAACTATGCATGGTGACAGGAAATTCTATAGCCCCTGCAACAAAGCAGGAAGAGGTCAGAGAGGAATCTACTCTTGAAAGATGAAAGATGTGTGGGACAAGATATATAATTTTGCTGCTTTTTAAGCTGAATACATTTTCCAATTGCATGAAACATAGCCAGCGTAAGGCTGAAGCCTCAGGGATTTGAAGTGTCAGAAGTGAGATCCTAAGGATATGCCACAGAAGCTAGATTTAGAAGGAAATTCCTAGAAGCAAAAAAAATCTATAGAAAGGAGAGCCCCAAAATATGAATAAAATCTTGGCCCAAATCCCTCACTGCCAAATTACACAGGCACAGGGAAGAATTCCAAGAGGTTAGACTAATAAAAGCATTTGGAATTCTTAAGAACAGTCCAGAGATATCAGTAGTTACATGCTACAATAGAAGATAAACATTGCATTTCATGTTCAGGAAGATTAATTGAATATTGGAATAAAAGAGCACAATTCTCAGGACACTAGAAAATCCACTGTCACAACTATGTATTATCTTTATTTTATTATTTTTTAAAGATTTTATTTATTTATTTGACAGAGAGACACAGCGAGAGAGAGGGAAGACAAGCAGGGGGAGTGGGGGAGGGAGAAGCAGGCTTCCCACTGAGCAGGGAGCCCGGTGTGGGGCTCGATTCCAGGACCCTGGGACCATGACCTGAGCTGAAGGCAGACGCTTAACGACTGAGCCACCCAGGCACCCCTCTATGTATTATCTTTAATGTTCAGTTTACAACCAAAAATTACTAGACATGCAAAGGCACAGAAAGTGTGACCCATAAATAGGATCAAAGACAGTCAATAGAAACTGACTTCCAATGGTCCCAGGTGTTGGATTTAGCAGATAAAAACTTTGAAGCAGTGATTATAAATATGCTCAAATAATTAAAGAAAGTATGATGCCAGTGAGTGAAAAGAAAGTCTCAAAAAAGAAATCTATAGAAAAAAAGGAAATTTGACAACTGAAAAAAATCAATAAACTTTAAAAATTAACTACATAGACTTAACAGCGTATTGGAGATAGCAGAATAAAGTATCACAAAACTTGAAGATTGATCAATACAAATTACCCAATTTGAAGAACAAAGAAAAAAAATGATTGAAGGAAAATAAATAGATTCTAAGAGGCTTATGTGAGAATATCAGTTAGGCTATTATAAATGTAGTCAGAGTTCCCGAGGGAGAAAGAGAAATGACCAGGAAACATTTTTTAAATAAAAAATAGCAGAATCTTTCCCAAATTTGATGGAAAACATTAAACTCAGATTCAAGTTACTTAATAACTTCAAACAGGAGTAAAATAAAGAAAAAACATTCCTAATTACATTGTAGTTAATCTGTTGATACCCAAAAATAACAAATAAAATCTTGAACTCAGCTGGAGAAAACATACACATTAATAACAGGTGAAGAATGCTATGATTTACTGACTTTTCTTAAGAAATTATGGAGGCCAGAAGATACTGAAATGACACAATAAAACTGCTACAAGAAAAAAGCAGCTGTCAATAATAAATTCTATGTTTAATAAAGCTATCCTAAAAAATAAAAATGAAATTAAAACTTTTTCAGATAAATAAAAAGTAAGAAAATTTATTACCAGAACCGCATTACAAATAATATAAAGGAAGGTGTTTAGGTTATATAAACATATTTCCTTTTCTTAATTTCTTTAAAAGAGAAATTGTTGTTTAAAGCAAAACCAAACAACCCCCTTCAAACCTCCCTCCAAAATAAGCAAACCCAATAAACAAAAAACAAAAACAATTTATTGATGACTTTAAAATGTATGTAAATATCATTATATAACAATAGCTCAAAAGAGAAGGTAAATGGAAATATACTGTTGGAATATTACAATTAACCTTAGAATGTATATTTTAATTTCTAAGAAATCATGAGAAAATAATTCAGAAACATATAACTAGAAAACCAAAACATAAGTTAAAATGAAATTTAAAAAAACACCTGATTAACACAAAAGAAGGGAAAAAAGGAAAAATTAATAAAAATAGAGTTAATTTCTAGACACACAAAGATACAGAAGTGTGTATGTATAATGTATAATATATGTATATACACTTAATAATAACACATGAATGAAAATCTAAGAGAAACTAAGGGGGAGAAATAGACAAATCTACAATCATGGATGGAGACTTTATACTATTATCAGTAATTGATAAGACAAGTAGACGAAAAATCAGTAAGAAAATATAAGATCAAAAGGACATTACCAAACTACCTGGCAATTATAGAACAATACACCAAATAACTGCAGAATACATTGTTTCTATGAACATTTCGAATTCTCACTCTAGTGAGCCATATGTCAGGACATATATTTAAAAATTACGACATTATGGAGTAAGTTCTCAGACTAGAATGGAATTAAAATAGAAATCAGCAACAATAATATATGTAGAAAAGGTTGAAGTATCTAGAAATCAAGTAACACACTTCTTAAAAATCATGAGAAAAAGAAGCAACCACAAAATAAAATTATCCTGAAAGGAATAATAATGAAGATAATATAAACTAAAATTTGTGGAATATAGCTAATGTGGTGGTTGGGGAAATTTTACAGCTTTAAAGGCATATGTAAGAAAAAGGAAAAAAAGGGCAAAGTCAATTATGTAAGCTTCCAGCATATGAGGCAGAAAAATGGACTCCCAAAGAGGTCTCTGCTCTAATCCCTGCAACCTGTAAATACGTGACCTTGGATGATAAGAAAAAACTTTGCAGATATCACTAATGGTATAGCCTTGAGATAGGGAATAACTGGATGGGCCCAATCCCATCAATTGGGTCTCTACAAATGGAGAGACTTTCCCAGTTGGGTTAAAGAAATAAGATGGAAGAAGGAAGGAAGATTTAAGTGTGAAAGGAACTTGACCCACCATTGCCACTTCAAAGATGGCAGAGGGAGTCCACAAGCCAAGAAGTGACTTTTAGAGGATGGGAATGATCCTCAGCTGATACCCAGCAAAGGAATGGGGATCTCAGTCTATAACTGGAAGGTATGGAATTTTGCCAAAAATGCAAAAGGGTGAGGAAATAGATCCTCCTCCAGAGCCTCCTGAAAGAAATGTGGCTCTGCTGATGCTTTAGTTTTGGCCCAGTGAGATTTGTCAGACTTTAGATATACAGACTTATAATGTAATAAACTTATATTGCTTAAGTCACTAAGTTTGTGGCAATTTGCTATAGCAGAAGTAGAAAACTAATGAACTGATTGAAAAAAAAAAAACAGAAAACACAAACTACTAATACTAAGAAAGAGAAGATGCTACTACTGATCCTACAGTACTCAGAGGATATGAGAATCTGATGAACATTTTATGGTAATAATTGTGATAGCTCAGACAAAATATACAAATTCCTTGACTAACACAAATGACCAAAGCTAACATAAAAGGAAACAGAAAATTTAAATAACTGTATCTATGAATAAAATTGAATTTGTCATTAAAAGTCTTCCCACAAAGAAAACTCAAGACCCAGACAGCTTACTGATAAATTTTATCAAACACCTAGGGAAGAAGAAAAATCCTAATCCTACACAAAATCTCTCAGAAAATAAAGAAGGAAGGCATACTTCCCAACCTATTTTATAAGATCAATCTTACTCTGAGAGCACACCAGACAAATACAAGAGAAGAAAGGTGCCAACCAGTACCTTAATGAACAGAGACACAAAAATCCTTAATCAAAATATAAGCAAATGAAATCCTTGGTATATAAAAACACAGTACCCATTCATTAGTAAGACTCTCAGCAAACAATGAACAGAAGACTTCCTTTTGTGGTCAAGGGTATGCATAAAAAACCCTCTATGAACATCATACTCTGTGGTGAAAGATTGAATGCTTCCCCCTAAGACTGAGAACAAGTAAAGGACATTGATTCTCACTATTTATATTCAGCGTTTTCCTGGAAATCCTAGCTATTTCAGCCAGTTAAAACAAGGGATAAAAGAAATATAGATTGGAAAGGATGATGTGTTTTGATCAAAAGTTGATATTGTATTTGGAAAATCCTAAGAAATACATATGCAAAAAATACTCACTAGAACTAATAAGTCAGTTTGTCAGGATAGCAGTACAGTGGTCAGTATATAAAAACCAAAAGTCTTTATATATAACAGCAACAGAAGTTGGAAAATGAAATAAAAAAAAAAAAAACAATTCCACTTCAGTAACATCCAAAAACATTGTATACTCAAGTTATAAATTTAACAAAAATTCTAAAATACTTGTTTACTCAAAACTACAATCCATCACTGAAACTAAAGAATAACTAAATAAATGTTTATGGATGGAAGACTCAAAGCAGTTAAAATGTCAGTTCTACAAATTGAACTATATATTAAAAACAATTCTAATAAAAATTTCACCAGGCTTTTTGGAGGGAAAAATTTATAAGCTAATTCTAAAATTATATGAAAATGAAAGGAACTTAGAATAGCCAAAGTAATTTTGAAAAAGAAAAACAAAGTTGGAGAACTTATACCACCTGTTTTCAAGACTTACTACAAAGCTAGGGCAATCTCTAAAGTGTGGAATTAGTGAAAACATAGATTATATCACTCAATAGGGACTGCAGAAGACAATCAACACGTATATGGTTGATTGATTTTTGGTAAATGGTTCAATATAATCAAATGGGAGAGTTTTTCAATAATGATCCTGGAGCTTTTGGATATCCATATAAAAAAAACTGAACCTTGATTTTTACCTCATACCAAAGATAAAAATTAAAATGGGTCATAGATCTATATGTGAAAACTAAAATTATGAAACTTATAGGGGAAAATAAAAAAAAAATCTTTGTCACCTTCTAATAGGTGAAGATGTCTTAGAATACAAAAAGTATGAAGTATAGGGGCGCCTGGGTGGCTCAGTCGTTAAGCATCTGCCTTCGGCTCAGGTCATGATCCCAGGGTCCTGGGATCGAGCCCCGCATCGGGCTCCCTGCTCCGCGGGAAGCCTGCTTCTCCCTCTCCCACTCCTCTGCTTGTGTTCCTGCTCTCGCTATCTCTCTCTCTGTTAAATAAATAAATAAAATCTTAAAAAAAAAAGTATGAAGTATAGAAGAAAAAAATTCATATATTGGTTATATGGTATGTTTTAGATTAACCCAAATTTTTAAAAAATGTTACGCATTGAAAGATAAAATTTAAAAAAAACACACACACAGAAAGAAAAGTCACATGCTGGGAGGAACTATTTTCCAAATAGATATTTGAAAAAGACTTCTCTCCAAATACGAAAAGAACTTCTACAACTAAATATTGAGAGAAAAAATGGACAAAAGATTTGAACAGACACTCCACAATAAGCCAATGAGCATATAAAAAGATGTTCAACATCCCTACTTTTCAGGGAATGCTGATTAAAACCACAGTAAGATACCACCACATACCCACTAGAATGACTAAAATTGAAAAGTTGGCAATATCAACCATTGGCAAAGATGTCTAGCAACTAGAACTCTCCTTTAGTGCTGGTGAAAGTATAAAATTTTACAGCACTTTGGAAAACTGCTTGGTTTTCCTTACAAAGTTAAACATACACCTGTCATAAGACCCAGCATTTTCACTTTTAGCTGTTTGCCTGAGAGAAAAGAACTCTGGCCACATAAAGACTTGTACTTGATTGTTCATACAGCTTTGTTCATAAGAGCTCCCAAATGGAAACTACCCAAATGTCCATCAACAGGTGAATGGATAAACAAAATGTGGTGTATACATACAATGGAATGCCCTCAGCAATAAAAAAACACCTACTGATGCACTTAACAATATGTATGAATCTCAAAAGCGTTATGCTGAGTGAAACAAGCCAGACACTAAAAGAGTACACATGGTATGGTGCCATTTACATAAAATTTTATAAAATGTAAATTAATCTGTAGTGATAAAAAGCAGGTCAGTGGTTGCCTAAAGGCTAGGTGTGGAGAACAGGATTGACTACAAAGGGACACAAGGAAACTTGTATGAATGGAAATGTTCTGTACTATCTTAATTGCTATGCTGGTTTCACAGGTGTACTCATTGTGAAAACTCTTCAAATTGTACACTTAAATGGGTTCAGTTTATTTTCTGTAAAGTACACATCACTTTAGTTGATTAAAATACTGTCAAGTATCTTTCAAAATGAGGGCAGAATTTCCGGGATTTACCCCCAACCCCTCAATTAAATAGAGGTCAGCTATATAATAGGTAAGCCTAGTATAATAGAAATACTCAGAGAATAGTACATCTTCGAAGTATGTCCTTACCAGGAAAACATGCCATTACATCTTTATTATAATAACCTTTAAGAAGATGAATATTCAGGGGCACCTGGGTGGCTCAGTCGTTAGGCGTCTGCCTTCGGCTCAGGTCATGATCCCAGCGTCCTGGGATCAAGCCCCGCATCGGGCTCCCTGATCGGTGGGAGGCCTGCTTCTCCCTCTCCCACTCCCCCTGCTTGTATTCCC
This sequence comes from Neomonachus schauinslandi, assembly GCF_002201575.2. NCBI lineage: Eukaryota > Metazoa > Chordata > Mammalia > Carnivora > Phocidae > Neomonachus > Neomonachus schauinslandi. Next base: position 127,904,989 of record NC_058407.1, read on the forward strand.
TCTCTTGCTGTCTCTCTCTCTGTCAAATAAATAAATAAAATCTTTAAAAAAAAAGAAGAAGAAGATGAATATTCAGAGAGCGTTATCTCCCTATAATATCATCTGTAGACTACAGGGCTATTTTAATATACAAATATGGTGGAATTAAACATGAACAGAAGAGCTTGTTCTGTCCATTTCTCTGTGGCCTGCTTACATCATCCTGTAACTAGTAGATTCCGAGGAATGCTATTTGTATGATTAAAGTGCTACTTTAAAAAGCACACAGAATATTTCAGACTCTATGATGTGGCTATAAAAACAACTTTAGTAAAATGTTTCCCAATTCCCTTGAACCTTGCTTTCTTTATTATCACTCATTAGATCAGCTCATTGTTACTCAGGTCAACTACAGTTCCTTAAGAAAGTCTAGAGATCCCAGCAAAGCCACAGTTACCATGTAAGAAAGAACTACCTTATTTCAGATCATCTGGCCCACATTCCAGTAGATTCTGCACATATACAGAACACCAGAAAACTCTCTACTACAGCCCCTATTTGCCATCTAACCCACTGGTTGTGTCTCATCATCTCCAATTATGCCTTATCTCTCCATTTCTCTTGGTGTCTTCATCTGAGTCCTTGAAATGGATACCTATTTGGATATTCTATTTTAGTTTTTGTTCCTCTCTGTTTCTGGATCTGTCTCTCTGAGCCTCCCTGACTCCATTCCCCACATTTTTGAGCCAGTCTCTTGCACTTCTGCACTCAGACCCAACTTCTGGACCCAAGCCCAGAAATAGCCCTAAGTCTACTGATTAGGATGACAGTGACACCCAACATTCATTAAACAAGTATTTACTGAGCACGTGCTATGTGCTAAGTATATCTAGATGCTAGGGATTCAGCAGTAAACAAAACAGACCAAAATGTCTGCCCTCATGAAACATCTATTTTAATAGAGAGAGATCAACAATAAACAAAATACAAAGCATATGATACACTATAATGGAAATGATAAGTTCTTTGGAGAGAAAGCAGTGAAGGAGGATAAAGAAGGTTAGGGTGAGTTGTAAAAAGAGTGGTCAGAGAAGGTGATACTTGGGCAAAACATGAAGGAAGTGAGCAAGCAATGGATATGGATATCTAGAAGAAGAACGATCCAGGCTTAGAGAAGATCAGGTGCAAAATCCTGAGGTAAGAGCAGACCTGGTGTGCTCTCTGTGTGTATAAGTGCATGAATGTGCCTAGAATATCAGGGACAACAGGGGTAAGGAGCGAGTCAAGGTGATGTGTAGGGTTAAGTTATCCTTGTTGGCCCTGGACAGCTCCCTTTTATGTGGTTGTCCCATGGTAATTATTAATATTATCAACTTTCACTCTCAAAAGTGTTCAGGTTTAAATGAAAAATTATGTACTCAATTTTGCAATACATGAATATTACATAAAAATTCAAAAGGTGTAATATACAGTAAATGCAAGCCTTCGTCTTATCCCTAAGTTCCAGGGATCCAGTTTCCCTTCTTGGAAACTACTGTTACCAGTTTCTAAGGCATCTTATTGCAGCATTTTGAGCAGAGGAGTAACATCTTCTGACTTATATTTCTAATGGACCACTCAGGCTGCGTATTAAGAAGAGACTGCTGTAGAAGCACAGGGCCAGTTGGGAAGTTATTACAAAAATTTAGGTAAGTAAAGAACTTCCTTAACTCAGCTACCCAAAGACACAAGAAAATAGAATTACGTATTTTTTTTTAACTTCAGAAAAAGTTAGCACCTGTATCTTTGGGTTAGAACAGCTTTCTCTGAACCCACCAACTTCAACTAGTCTCCCCCACAGTTTCTGTCAGAGCACTTGAACTTTTCCTTCACAGCACATAACACAACTTGTAATGATCCCTTTTGTGTTCATTTGTTTAAAAATGTCTTACGTTTTAAGCCTTTTTTAACCTTCTTTTCTTCTTTTATTAAAGTATAGTTGACACACAATGTTACATTAGTTTTGGGTGTCAAGCATAGTGATTCGACAACCTATACATTATGCTGTGCTCTCTGTACCATCCGCCACCATACAGTGCTATTACAATACCATATTCCCTGTGCTGTACCTTTAATCCCTGTGACGTATACATTCCACAAGTGGAAGCCTGTGTCTCCCCATCCCCTTCACCCATTTTGCCCATGTCCCACCCCATCCCATCCAGAAACCACCAGTTTATTCTACGTGTTAATGGGTTTCTTCTTACTTTGTTTTGTTTTTTCAATTCCACATATAAGTGAAATCATATGGTATTTGTCTTTCTCGAACTTACTTCATCTAGTATAATACCTCGGAGGTCTATCCATACATTTTCCCAAAGAAGACATACAGATGGCCAATAGGCACATGAAAAGATGCTCCGTAACACTAATCATTGGGGAAATGCAAATCAAAACCACACTGAGATATCACCTTACACCAGTTAGAACAGCTAGTATAAAAAAGTAAAGAAATAACAAGTGTTGGTGAGGATATGAAGAAAAGGGAACCTTCGTACACTGTTGGTGGGAATGTAGATTGGTGCAGCTACTGTGGAAAACAGTATGGAGGTTCCTCAAAAAATTACAAATAGAACTACCATAAGATCCAGTAATTCCACTACTGGGCACTAGCCCAAAGAAAATGAACACACTAATTTGAGAAAATATATGCATCCCTATGTTTATTGCAGCATTATTTACAATAGCCAAGAAATGGAAGCAGCCAAAGTGTCTCAACACAGATGAATAAAGATGATGTGGTGTACATCTATAATGGAGTATTACTCAGCCACAAAGAAGAACAAGATCTTGCCATTTGCAACAGTTTAAGCTTTTTGGTATCTGTTCCTTTAGCCAGGGTATCTGTTCCTTTAGCCAGGGTATTTCAGTGCCATTTATAGAATAGACATTTAAGAACAAATTTTGAATGAATGAATCAATGAATTAATGAAGAAATCACAAGTCCTGTCTTGCCACTTTTCCTGCAAAAATAATCTAAGAACAGCTTGCCTTCTCTCTGTGTCCATCCCCCTGGGTTTCTAAATGATTAATTAACATTTGGATCAGAATAAAAGGGAAAAAATTAAACTAGTTTCTCTATTTTTATCCCATGTATCTCTCTATCTTCATTCTTATAAAAACAAGAGAAAACCTGGGAGGCAGGAAGAAAGCAAAAGGATTATAAGATTTAGTATAACCAAGCATGTATATATTTACTGAGAAAATAAAAGTTGGGTATATTAGACAGTTTTAGTAATAGGCATTAGACAACATTCGAATTTTACATTTATAATATGTTTTAAATTATTAATATATAGGTTATAAAGTGACATTTTTGAATTATTTCATTACTCGAAAGGGTTAGGCATAGGTATACACAAGAATATTTTTATGTGTTTAAGAAAACATTGCTATACGTTTTAGTTTCAAGGAGAGCAATGTTCTCTTTATTCTCTTGGGTCACATGCAGAAGTATCTCAACAGATGGTAGAACAGCATTCTTTATATACACTTACTGTTCTGTTGCAATGATTCTCTCTCGTCCTGTGGGCATTATTACATCAGTGAAGCAAGAAGAGGATACGAAATCAAGGGATTGGCTTAAGCACACATTGACTCAGCACGATGCACAGGCTAGGACTTGTAGCTTATAACTGGTCATTTTGTTTAAACCACTTGACCACAGTGCCTACCCAAACTGACATTCCCCTTTCTCTTCCTTGGAAGTTACCCACCTTCAGCGAGGCAGAATTAAAAAAAAACTTCACTACTTGATGGGGCCTCTTCCTCTTTGCAAAGATGAGGAGACAGAGGCCCAAGAAGACTAACTAACAAAGTCAGTGGTAATTAAGGACTAGGATTGATATTGCCTGTTATCCAGCTTAGTATTTCTTGCTTCTTTTCTTATTATAGTGAAAAAAAAAATACAATATTATGACTGTATCAATAATAACAATAATTTTTAAAAACCACAAGAAAGAGACAATACATACGTGACTATAGAAAAATTACCGAAGTAAATGTGAGAACTGAAGAATATGCCAGTTCCAAGAGGTCAGAAACAATACATCAGAATTTTTCTTGATCCCGAGAGCCTCACACTATGCTAAGTTTGCCAAAGGCTAATTAATCAAACTACACTTTTTAGTCTACCAGTTAAACTTCTACTACATTGTAAGTCCCTTGATGACCAAGAGATGGCTTTTTCATTTTTCAATTTCCTACAGATCCTAACATAGTTGATGCTTAGTAAACACTTAAAAGGAATTGAGCAAATGACGTATTTTCAAAAAGCATGACTTATACGTTTATATTGTCTTTATACCTTCATTCCAGCATCATATATAATTTTGTCTGTGTGTGTAAAATAACAATGTTTACTCTCTCTATAAGGTATTTTTCTACTTCAATATGTAGTGCAATTATAAGGTGAAAACTATCCCAAACGCAACAAGAGCTAAATGGCAAGTGCAGAACTACTGTTAAAGAATTTTGCTCTTAAAATTGTAATGTCATAGCACTTCAGCAAGGGGAGAAGAAAAGACATTCTGGTATTATGCATGCTTAGATACTGGGATGTGGGGTTATTACTGGTTCTTTTTCTATTGAAAAAATGGATAGGGTAAAATCTAACTAAAGTAATTTCAATGTTATTCAATATTTTATTAATGGGGGAAAGCATCACTTTAACTGCAGCCATCTATAGAATTATGGACTGATTACTAGTTCAGATGACAGAGTCCTACAGTGAAACCCATAATTTTACATTACGTTCTGCAAGAGATGATAGCAGTTCTTCACATATAATGGTATTGCTAGCCCAGAATCTTGTTAACACTCATAGTGTGAGAGGTTGTGCTTATCTTCTTTCATTCTTATTTTGAATCAGAAAGAATTTTTTTTCAGAGATCTATTGGCCTTTATTCTTTATATATGGGACTTCGGTCAATTAGACATTTTCATAGAAGAGATACCTCGGGTAACAAATTTAAGATTTTAAGTAGAAGGGTAAAATTACAAAGAAATGAATCTTAAAAAAATAAGAAATGCCTGTGCTGTGGTTTGACTTGTATTTAGCTCTTTGTAGCTATTTCTAGTCACTGATTCTATGGAAAGTAGCTTCAGTTTAGTTGCTTGTTACTGGGCAACAATTTATTCCAATTATAACTGAAATGTTCCTAATAGACAGTTACTGGAGGATAAAAACAGATTTTAAAAATGAACTATTAAATCCATAGTATTTTCTCTTGATGCAAGAGGCAGAAATTATTCTAACAATTGACATTTTCTAATGTTCCCAGGTCTTTTCAGACATTTCAAGTGATTTGGGGGGCATTGGTGAGGACCCAAGGGGCGGCATGGTTCAGAGCTGTTAAATGTAGAAATGACACAATTAGATAGAATAGCTATAGAGATGGGGGACCAAATGTTACCAGCGTATGGAATGCCACATTTTCTATCAGATGCAAATGGCATACAATCTTCAAACTTTCATAGGAGAGTTTTTCTTTAGAAAAAGGTCTTAATGGTCATTTGGTAACTACATTCTCTTTCTGACAATCTCCCTATTATCTTTTACTTATCTACTTAAGACAAGAAGCAAAAAAAAAAACAAAAAAAAAAAACAAAAAAAAACCCAAAAACAAAATACCACAGTTAACAAACAACAATGGAGAAGAGCAGGAAATACCCCTTAATATTTTATGTGTATTTTTTAAGGCAAAAAAAGAGAAAATCTTTGTTCCTAAGTTTCTCGACCCAAATCCAACCAGACTCACTGACAAGCCTAACCTTTCAATGTATATGCTAGCCTCTGAGGCTAGAATCTGGATAAGCTCAAATAAAGTTTGCCACATGGATATATTTTTAAATGAGATGTGTGGTTTGTAAGAAAGATGTCTTTGTTTTCTCCCTTCTTTATAATATTAAAATGCAGTAAAAAAATGTACTGACCATAGTTGCCAACTGACATAAAATTACACGCATGGAAGGAAAAGAAGTACATTGACTGTAGATTTAACCTTGGGAACTTTATCTCATAGTCAATAGTTATGTGTTTTGAAATGGATCTTAAATGACCTGAGCAGTTCTAATGGTAGTAAGAAAAGATGGTTGCTGAAAATTTATACCCCTTAGCTTCAGTTTCTCCCCATAACAGAGTAACAGACAAGAACATTTTCAGCACCAGTCCCAGGCACAGGATATAGAAATACTTGTTGAATTAAAATTAAAATTTGTCTTTTTAAAGAATAAAGTTGGCATCTCCAGTCCAAGGTCCACAAATGATCTAGGCTCTCCACAGTTGACTGTCTAATGAACTCCTGACTAGTTACAGATCAAAGGGATTAAAAAAACTTTACTCAGCCCTCACTTTAGTCTGTTTCATTATCTGAACTAAGGAAGTCTAGGATAATTACAGTGTTACTTAAAAAAAGTTTCACCATCGTACTTCCTGTTTGGTGAGTAAACAACAGAACAGTTATGGTCTGTAACGGACCTATTAAAACCCTAACACCCCTGCAAGCGAGTAAGTTGGAGAACTCAAGAATTCTCCCTGACAGGACACTGAAACGCCAACCCTCAATGATCAACAACTCCTTGCCATAGCGCGACAATCTTAACCCTGTTGCAACTGAGTGACCAGTCAATTTGCAGGGAGAAGCATCATCGTACACAGGAACGCTGTTATTACCCATTATAAGTATGACGCGGGGGTCACATATCAGGCAATTACACCTTTTCATTACATGCTAACCTCTCACGGCAGGAAAGCCACGCTTATGACTGCATTAGACAGACAAAGCCTTCAGCTCTTTAAAAAAAAAAAAAAAAAA